>NC_077223.1:97077146-97377615 GCF_024763615.1 Phlebotomus papatasi
AAATCAAGTGAAAAAAATTATAGAAAAAATTACTTTTACAAATTTTGCTTTTTGCAGATGAGTTCCCTGTAATCCGTAGATATTATTTATATTTTTCAAAAAAAATAATTAATTTTATTTCATATCAAAAATAATTGTTTTCCAAAAGTTGGTCATTTTTGAAAAATCAAAAGTTTGTTGCCTCATTTAAAAAAACTAATTTGAAATGATCAAAACATGCAACCAACTTAATGTAAACCGGTTACATTTTGGGTTTATGTCATTTGAGAGGTAAATGGTGGGTTTGTACATTTTTAAAGTTGTCAATGGTAAATATATGTATATGAAAGTGATTATAGAAAACAAGAAATAATCTGTTTTTTGATAATTTATAATTTAGGTTAAAAATGACAAATTACAAAAAGTTGAAAGGTGGGAAATCGTCCAGAGATACTGCCGAAATTAATCTGCGTCGTTAATTGCCAAATTTAATAGAAAATTACGAAATGTTAGACATAAAATATTCAAATATTATATTAATGAGGTACGAGTACATTTGAAAAACGCTACTGGCAGACATAGGGTATCGACTCAGAGGGGTGATAACAGCATTGTAAGTATCTCTGATAGTGACCCAATGATGTCTGCTTCATAAATTAAAAGATAGTTGGTTACTGAAGGAACACAGGCCCCTAAAGTTACAAAAACCAGCACATTTTGAAAGAAAATGGTAAGAATGTTTGGGTGGCTCTCAATATTCCATTGGTTAGCTAGTTTAATCTGGATAAAATATTGTAGTTTTACTAGTTTAACATGTTTCAAGTAAATTTACAACTTTTTAATCAGATTGGTCTTGCTTACCAATGGAATATTGACAGCCACCCAAATATTCTTACCATTTTCTTTCAATATGAGCTCGTTTTTGTAACTGTAGGGACCTGTGTTCCTTCAGTAACCAACTATCTTTTAATTTATGAAGCAGACATCATTGGGTCACTATAAGAGATACTTACAATGCTGTTATCACCCCTCTGAGTCGATACCCTATGTCTGCCAGTAGCGTTTTTCAGATGTACTCGTACCTCATTAATATAATATTTGAAAATTTTATGTATAATTTTTCATAAAATTTGGCAATTAACGACGCAGATTCATTCCGGCAGTATCACTGGATGATTTCCCACCTTTTAACTTTTTGTAATTTGCCATTTTTAACCTAAATTATAAATTATCAAAAAACAGATTATTTCTTGTTATTTATTATCACTTTTAAACACATGTATTTATCATATACAACTTTAGAAATGTCCAAACGCACCATTGGCCTCTCAAATGACATAAACTCAAAATATGGTAGGTTTATTTTAAGTTAGTTGCATGTTTTTGACCCTTTTGAGTAACTTTTCAAATGAGGCAACAAACTTTTGATTTTTCAAAAATGAACAACTTTTGTAAAACAATAATTTTTTATATGAAATAAAATGCAATATTTTTTTCGAAATATATAAATATGATCTACGGATAACAGGCTACTAGTTTGCAAAAAGAAGAATTTTAAAAAGTAATTTTTTTTATCATTTTTTGCACCTGGTTTCCCGAACATACATGAGGCAATAAACTTTTGACACCCACTGTATTTAAGTTTGAGAAAAAGAAAAAAAAATATTTTTATCCATTAAATAAGGTAGTGTAATCGACTCATTTCAATCTTATTCCAGCTGGGTTCTTGACTAAAAATTTTCTAGCTGTGATATTTTCGCTAATGACAATTGGTTGATTGAAAACAGATATTGTTTTTTCCTTGTAGAAAAAGTACTTTAAATCCAAAGGTTTAATTAAAAGTGAATTAGCGAAAAGGCGACCCAGTTGATGCATACTGACTTATTTCAGTATTATCATTATTTTATAAATTTTCTTTAATATTTTTGATAATTTTTTTTATATTATGTTTCTGAATGAAATAGTGAATAATTCTATGGATTTAGAAGAAGTAAAAAAGAATTTCATCAGTCCAGAAACTAGCGTTTAAGTAACAGTCTTCGGAAAACGATCCAGTTACCCCGCCTTACTATAGTTAATGCAACAAACCATCAAAAACCATTAGGGGAAACTGAGGCACCACCAAACACGGGGTACCACCAAACACTAATTTTTATTTCTAAACTACTTGGACTATCTCGACCATTCCTTCAGTAGACAAGCATCTCTATAGTGCCTATAAATTCCTGTAGGTCTTATCCTCTGAGGTCGAATATCCGACTAAAAAATCGCAGTGTTTGGTGGTACCCCAGTTTCCCTTACTTGTTAATTTTGCAGCACTCAGTTTGTGCGGCTGTCAAGAAAATTGATTAATTCATCGTACAACAAAGGTATAACATCGATAGCATAAGTGAAATCAAGGTGATTGAATTTTGGGAAAGGCACATTATAATATTTAACTACGTTAGGTAGTCTAGAATGTAACTGCTCAACGTCTTTAACATCAGCTACCCAGTCGTTCTGACTATAGAATAGACCAACAGGAGCAGTGATTTGATCAAGAGCATAGTCTGGTGGAGTTAGTGTTCCATATTCGATCAAATTTGTTACTGGTCCATAGTCGTATTGCCGGAAGTTGTTACTATATACACTTTGGCTATAGTGCAGGATTTGTTTAGTTGATGCCCCAGCAGGTGTATTTGCCAGTATAGCTGGTAGTTCAGTCTAAAGAGAACAACGTTTGCATGCCATAAGAATGAAAACAAATGTCTTATGATATTATGATACTTACTCGATTAAGTTGCTCAGAATCATAACCAGCAAGAAGGAAAAGTATATTAGCACAAACCTCCTGAAGTGGTTGATCATTCATACATAATATAGCGGCCGTTGTTTGTGTAAATTCATCGCTTGGCAAAAATTCATTATATCCCAAAATACTGGACATTACTTCCACAGGAAGCTCTGATAGTGCTATAGCACGCATGACAGGACTTTTAGAATGATACATATACGCCAAGGGGGACAAAGCAGAAACTGAATAGAAGTAGTTGTTATAGTCGGTTAGGATAGAAAGCATAACGAATATAGTAGTTGATCCTTGAGAATGGCCAATGTAATGAAGTTTTTCTGAGCCTGTATTAGACAAAACGTAGTCCAGCATTGCCTTCAAATCATATATTCCTATCTCATGCCAACTGAAATCCCAAAATTCTGCTGAATCGGGATCAAGGGTTTCATGGTTTCTGGAATAGGTATTTCCTCTGGCATTTCCCATCCAAACATCGTATCCTCGATCAACAAGTTGATATGCCAAGGCGCGTTCAGGTCCGATGACAACAAAGTCTGCCGAAGAACACATAAGTCCGTGAAATAGAAATACAACGGGCCTTTTTGTGCTATCGGGAACTTTTCCATGAGGTATACGATGCATTGTTAATATATATCCATCTTCAGTTCTAACCACATGAGATTCCACGGGGTAACCAGTCGCGCTGATCATCTCCGGCTAATGAAAAAATTATTAAAATCATTTCTGACTACATTCATATAGGGGAAGTGTGCCAAATTACGGCCAGCCTCTAATTCTGGCCACTTTGATTGTAATTTCGGCCGTGAAAATAAATTAATTAAAATTTTGTATGTAATCTTCGAATAGTCAATGAATTCATATTTATTCATTTTAGGATGTATTAACACAAAGACCGTTAAATTTTAGGTATAATTTCAATTTAAATTGCGTTGAAAAAACTCAGTGTGGAAAGAGTCTTACAAAAAATGTGACAGATCGATTGTGTTTCTAGCAGTCTTGTGATTTGTGGTGAAGTGCAGAAGGTTTTCCTTCGGTGTTTTTCATGAAAATTGATTAGTTTTCTTTAAAAATGGTTTCTGTTTATGTTAATACTGAATCAATCTTTAAATTTCGGGTAAAATTTCCCAGCTGGATCCTGTATTTAGCGTAAAAAAGTATGTATTTTGTGAGCGTCTCTCCGGTGATGTAGCGTTGCCTATTCCGGCAACATTTTTTGCTTTCCTTAATTTCTTATTCATTTTATGTTTTCTTTACAATTTCAGAGTTCTACAATGTCCAGAGAAAAAAACCATCGCTTCTATGAAAAAGATGATGTGGAAAAGGCACTGGAAGAGTTCAGGAAAGGCGAATTGCTATGGGTATCTGCGCGTAAATTTGAGATGCTACTCTTCAGGTTTTCAGGACAAATTACACAGAAGATCTCAGGGCTTGTGGGTCATATAAACGTATTAAACTAAATATTAAACTCGTTCTGTTTGACGTTTTGAAATTTTCTATTCATTGCGTCACAAAAGGTGGTCAGAAGAAAGGTGGCCGGAATTTCACACAAAGCGGCCGGAATACTACCCAAAGCAATGTCCATATTTTTATTAATTTTTCAATAATTTAGCAAGTGATTTAGAAAAAACAAAGATTATAAAATAGTTTTTAAGGTTCCACACAACCCTCCCGAAAAGGAAGTAACAAATATATCAATATGAATTAAAAATATTGCATTTCAAACTTAGGACAGGGCTCATCAAGCTTAATAAAAAGTGAAGCTATTTTACGCTTTTCCTTGTAAAAATTTTGCTGCATTCCACCGCGACTTAAACTAATAAACTTGTGGTACTTGTATTATTTCGGCGAACATTACGAAATATATATTTTTAAATAGCCTTTAATGCACAATTTCGAAATATATCACACTGATAAGTCAATTCTCTTTAAGAAAAAACTTGCCATTAGTCTTCAGTTCATCTATGCAAAAACGTATGGAAAAATGAAATGTCGAGAGGCCCCTGCTTAGGACTTCGGTGCTTATATGCAACTATGCCGAAATTTGGCACACTTACCCTACAGATCACACGAGGATTTTACCGTTCTTGGAAATTCCTTGTTATTCAACACAGTTTCAGTCTGGCTTCCAACGCAACTAAAGGCCGCCACAATTAACATAACAGGAAACAGCAACATTTTCTCAAGAAGGTGTACAACTGTCACAAGAAAGTCTACTAAATAAATTCTAAATGTCAGAGGTTATTATATTTTCTTTTCACTATCTTATCTGAGAATACAACATAGCAATTACAATCATATATTGTTAATTTTCATTTTACTGCTCAAATTTTGGAATACCGGAATACCACTAAATACCACTAGAAAATTAGACAAACTTACAATTGTATATTGATCTGTCGTGATAGATAGTATAAGGATACCTCCGGTGATCTTCAGTGGAATTTATAGTAGTTGGTTTTACTTCACAAAAATTTTCAAAATTCTTAAAACTCAGAGTACGAGCAATTTCGATCGATAGTTGAATTTTAATGGGACAGAATTGCGTTGTGTTTTACTTTTATATATTCCAATCATCGAGATAAGTTTGCTCAGCACGATTCCTTGTCGCAAGAACTGGAATTTATAGAGAAGGTTGGTTAGGTGTATTCTCGCCCCTTATAAAACCTCGCCACAAAAAAAGCAAATATTGTTCAAAGAACCAGATGGAGCCTCGGAAAGAGTTTATTTAGCCAAAGAGACAATGACGCACGACTATCATACATTATCGCAAATATTTATTTAAAAATGCTATAAATATGAGGTAGATGTTAAGCAGTCTGCTTAAATTTATTTCTGCAAAAAAATTAATTTTCAATTTTCAAGTCACTTCAATTAATTCAATTTCATTTAAAATTCAGTTAATTTAGAAATTCGCACATAACACAAAATCCGGCTTTGAAATTTTACCCGAAGTTTAAAGATTGATTCAGTATTAACATAAACAGAAACAATCTTTAAAGAAAACTAATCAATTTTCATGAAAAACACCGAAGGAAAATCTTCTGCACTTCACCACAAATCACAAGACTGCTAGAAACACAATCGATCTGTCACATTTTTTGTAAGACTCTTTCCACACTAACTTTTTACAACGCAATTTAAATACAAAGTATACCTAAAATTTAACGGTCTTTGTGTTAATACATCCTAAAATGAATAAATATTTAAAAGCAAAATGAATTCATTGACTATTCGAAGATTACATACATAATTTTAATTAATTTATTTGCATAGCCGAAATTACACCCAAAGTGGCCGAATTTAGAAGCTGACCGAAATTTGGCACACTTCCCCTAACTCTTTACAACTTTTTAAAACCTATATGACTATGAAATAATGTTATCATAATACAAAATTTATATATTCAATTTTGTCATCCAGCTCATTAATTATGGAAAAATTTATCAATTGAAGATAAAAGACTTTGATTTCAAATTTTATTGAAGTTTTTGTCAGCAACCCTGTGTTTTCTCTTCTAGGATGGTTATCCCTAGGAAGGCTCATCTCTCTCTATGGCCACCCATCCGCAAGTGAATGGTGGGAGACGAGAGGAGGAAGCTGTGAAGTCCTATTGAATATTCATCAAACGCAATGAATTGGAAAACATCTCATCGTTTCTATAGTGACACTGTCATCCACCCTCAACCACCCCCATATTCCCAGTGGTATCCCCATAAAATATGCATACGTGTATCTGGGTCTGTACTACATTATTTCTCGCCCAGCTCTGTAGTCAGCCCATTTGACTATGACTATTCTGCGGGCACCCAGCAGAATTTTTTAGTTATTTCGTGAGAGCGAATGCAAAAAAGCTCCCACGGTGTTCCACTTTCATGACGAGAAAAAAATTATCCATTTTGCCATCGTAGAGGTGCTGAAAAATACGTTCTGCACGACATGAAGAGAACATATGCCCACAATTTTCCATGTTTGAACGACAATTAATGCATTGAACATTGTAAACAACATACTCTGTATGATTTAATCAACATTGCATCTGCTATTGATTCACCTATCAAACAATAGTTTGTTAACTTTATGTGAATTATCTTCCTCTTTAATATGACACCGAGATACTCATATGCAACTCCTGATGATAAAAAAGGATAATACATAAAAGCTATGCTATATACAAGTCCATAGAATTAAGTGCAATAATCACAAAATATTTTTACATTGTGTGCTTCAATGATAATCACCACGTCTGCTGCATATGTGGCAAGCATATACAATTCATTTGTGTATATCCACATTTCAGTCAATCGTGACAATAGTTGTTTCAGATTACTAAATACGTGTATTTCTTTTCACTTTAATCAGAAGTTTTTTTTAATTATATCATATCTGTCAGTACATATTATATTGACTACGATATAGCTAAACCTTTATTAAAATAAAATTATAAATTCAAATGATAAATCCTTTGATAGTTGAATACAAAGGACATTATTGAACTTGGATTTATCTTTGGCATTGTGAGTAAAACTTCATTATTTATTCTCTTTGAATTGGAGCTTACAAATAATATGATTTTTTTTTCAGAAAATTTCTTCATGCAACGGAAATGGAAAACTCTTTTTAGTACGATATGAAAAATACTTATTGTTCTCTAGGAGCACAGAAGTCCTGGGAGAAACATTCAAGAGGAAATTAATTGTCAGCCACAGGGGAGGTTTTTGTCCTTACCTATTTGGATGAGTAGAGCCTGAAGAAAATGCCAATTTATGGGGACACCAGTCAGAAGATGTTACTAATTACATTGTGAGTTGTGAGCAATTCGGAAAAGCTCCACAAAAAAAGACATTTCGCGACAGACAGGAAGTTGAGAGAGAAAAATGTGAAGATTGCAAGAAGGAAAACGATTTTGTCAATTTACACGCGCCATAAATCGCCACAATTTGTGATTGTGGATGTAAAATTGTGAGGAAATGGTCCGATGGTTTTGATGAAGAGCGCCTGGAGGATGTCTGCCAGAAGAATGACGCCGGTTGACAAGTAATTGCATCGTCTGATACCCTTCGAAGAATTGTCTGATGTCTGACACTGTCTGGGATGCATGGCACAAGAAGTTTTGAATATGGTGAAAAGTGACGGGAACCCCACCCTTCTTATGTAAATATTTGCCCAGAGGGTTGGAAAACTTATGCTGCTGAATTCACTTAAAATGTCATGAGTTGCACTCAGCATATCATGGGCATAATTGCCGAAGAGTTCTTGCAGTCAGAAAGCCACAAATTCCCTCTGCAAATATTTATCTTTCACCTTCTCAATATCATGCAATGTATCCGCGCCAAATGTACCATTCTTGCTGACAAAGTACGCTATAAATCCCAAATAGCGATTCTAATTGACCACTATTATCTTTACTTTCTGCCATTCTCAGGAGATTTGTGTCTTGGAGATCTTGGATGAAGAACATCTGATTCACCTAAAAGCTCTTCATGTTTTGGCAAGGATTGAGAAAAATTGCTTCAGAAAATACATAAAACACAACTGTATCAGACCCAGTAATAGAGAATGTAGAGAAGTATTGAGCAAAAAAAACGTTTCATCTTGCAACATTGCAATAAAGTTCAGTTGACAAAAAAATTCTGTTTTTAATCATTATATAATAATAATAAATATTTTATTCACAACGATTGAATCATTCCATTTATAATTTGTGAAAGAAAGACAAATAACGGAAAAGTAAAGAAAGGCATGTGCAAATTGAAGAGACTTTGGAAAGGATATATTTGAAAAAGAAATAAAATAAATATATTTAAAAGAAATAAAATTGAAAGCTCTATTTGGAAAATGTTGCTGGATGGCAGCTGCAGAAGAACGTCCGCTATTCAGGATATCGGGATATCACTATACACGATAATGCAATTGACAAAAAATCATAAATATCAATGAGTTTATTGTCAAAAAAAATAATAATAAATAAATAAATAAATAAATAAAACAGTAAATAACGATTAATCGTTCGGAGACAAATTCTGGCAATTATAAGCAGATATATAGAATAGATATATAGAGTTCGGCTTAGGAGGGTCAAATAAGTTCTAGTTTGTTTTTGAATCGAAAGCCCTTAAACCGATAAATTTTCACAGAGGTCTTTGTTACTGAGAAATTAGATATCTTAGATTTTAAGCTTGTAATAGGGGCAGAGTTAATGCCTATACACAATGGGAGCAATTTTTATAATAAATTTTTTTTAAATTTAATTATCGTAGGCAATAACGTCATTTTTTTCTAAAAGAGTGTTTTACGAAAATTGCTTCCAATATGTTAAGGCCATTATTGAGAAAACAAAATTTGGAAATGTTGCAAAATAATGGAAAGGGGATTGATCAGACATCGCATGAATTTCTTACTATTTATCCAAATTGAACCTTTGCAAAAATCGCTTGCCGATAAAGCGGTCTTCAAGTTAGAGGTTTAGCCTAGTTCCCAAAGGTTTCAAAATCCTAAATAGCACCCAATTCTGTCGGAATTTCAAACCGATCACCAAATCACTTGCCCTATAGTAAAAATGAAAGGATCCCCGAGGATCTTTTGAAAGTATCCCTATTTTAATACTTATTTAACTCCGAAATAAACAAATAAAAATAATGAAAAATTTGATATGTTGAAACAATGAATTGAATTGAAAAAGTTATCTTTGGTGTTCACTCAGATGAGATAATGTGGTCTGAGTTGTAAGTTTACGATAAAACAAAGTTTATCGTGATAAATATGTATACAAAATTTCAAGATTGCATTTTCTTGCATGTTCATAACATATGCATTTTTTCTTTTATGTTTTGAGTAAAATTCATACTAAGTACCTATACTATATATCATCATCAACATTTTCAACTGATTATCCCTATTAGGGTCGCGGGACCATGACATCCCAATTAGCAGCCCACGCTTGTCGACTCTCAGGAAGATGCTAAGGTTCGATCCCAAGGCGCTACAAGGCAAGATTTTGAATTTGATTCAGCTACCTTGTCATAGGTCTGCCCTGAGGTCGAGGTCTCCTCACAATGGCTTGCATAGCTTTTCTGGAGAATCTTTCATCATGAACCTTTCAAAAGGATTAAAAATAATTCATCTTTTTGAAAAGGATCATATATAAACCAATTTCATCTTTTCATTTTTACCGTGCATAGATCCTAAGTAAAGTTTTTCCAAAAAAAATCTTGACTGATACAAAATTAGAGAAGTTGGACCACTGAAAATAATAGCCAAATTCGTCAAGAGAAACGGAATTAATGTTTAAATTCATGTGTAATCAGCATTTATTCACTCAAAGAAGTGTTTATGTGTACGAAGTACGTTTTATTAATTTATTTATTATTAAGCGATTATTTATTTATTTATTTAGTTATTTATTTTTATTGGGCAAGCGGTCAAAATAGGCTTGTTACCTAAGACCTAACCGGGATTAAAGGGATGGGGGGGGGGGAGGAAACAAAAAAAAAACAAAATTAGTGCTTTTGAGCCTTAAGGCATCTACTCGAGCAATTTAAAAAAAGTTTTGCTTTAAAGAAAAATTTCCCTATCATTGCGTTGGCAGAAATGTCAAATTTTAAAAAAAAGCATCCTTTATATCTTTTCTCATTCTTTTTCCAGCAATGATTATACGAAAATAGATTTTTCGCACTTATAACATTCATAATCTATATGAGTATCAAAACATGAGCACACAAAGTTTGGGCCCGATCTGATGAGATCGGATTTCACATGGGATCATAGAAACCGACATTGTAAGGAATCAATTTGAACTCTAAAGGTCGAGAATATCTCAAAGATAGAACAAGTCGTAAATTCATCGATTTACGACATCATAAAAATTTAAAGCAGAATCAAGTAGAATTTTCTAATGGTTTTTCAAAATTCAAAGTTTCAAGTCATATTTCATACAGGGATCCTTATTTTGCTGAATTTTGTTCAAATTTTCACTTTACTAAAAATGTCTTAAAATTTGCCACAAGTCCAAATCAATTGTAATCGGTAATAAATAAATTATAAATCGATTATTGATTTTTACTGGAAAATAAGTTTCATTACCTTTTCGAAATAATACTAAAAGAAAATTGAAAATCCTTTAAAAATTTACACAAAATCTTGAATTTTTTAACATGGCATCTCATCAGTTCAAAATGCTTTTGAATTTTTTGCTCCCTTTTAAGCAAACACCACTAATTCTGGGAAATCGTTTAGCAGTAATGGTAAAACGTGTTCTTATGCAAAGACTTTTTTCCCTGATTATATACAGCAAGTTGTGTGACAAAATTGTGTAACTTTTCTTATGCCTGGGAGATGCCTTTTTTTCCATCCCAAGACGATTCCAAAGTTCAGCTGGTGGAGCATGATGATAAATAAACAGAGAGATAGAGCATAAAAGGTTTTTCGATGGCATCTGACAAGGAACATGAGAAAATTGCTTCGGGATATTGAATAAACGCCTCTAATCTCGTACAAATGACACGTCACTGAGGCGATAGACGAAAAATATTCTCCCATTCGCACACCATAATAATATCTCAAAAGAAAATTGTATATGTCTGCAGCTGAAGGGTTTTGCCTTTCAGGCCCATTCACCAACTGGATTTTTCACCATCGTGTTGCCCACAGGAGCTTTCTCTTCAGCTCCTCATCCTTCAGATCCACCTACACTTTTCTTTGGCATGGCTTCACGAGTGAAATAACTTTTTATTCAATCACAATTCTATTGGATCACTTTTTCTTCTCACCTCCTTGTCATACTCGTCCTACCCGTCTCGTTCCGGAATCGATATGTGTGTATCTTAAATAGATTGCCTCTGCAAATGGTGGTAAATTTAATGAAACTCGAGATATTCCCTAAAGCAAAGAAATGGGAGTGCTATGAGTTCTATTGTGGGAAGCTTTGTGGACGGAAATTGCAGCAATTTCTTAGAAATCCGACACCAGTAATGTTTTGTGGAACACTCTGTGGTATATTCGGCAACCCAAAAGGTGAAAATGAGATCAATAGGATTTGCATTAAAGCTCTGAAGAAACGTAAAAAAAGCCACTTGTTGCCATCAGCAGCAAAGTCCTCCAGGAGCTTTTACTGAGGAAGCAAATCAATTTATATTGATTGAGTACGGTCATCGTTAGTTCTCATCTCTTCAACCACAAATAAGGGTAATCTCGAGAATTTGAGCTAATCACTGAAACAAGAAAGTAGTAAAAATGATTAAATGCTGGCCAATTTGTGAAGTCCATATTGATTAAGTGGCACAGTGGAAGACAACGGTCATTTTGGGGCGAATAGGAAGATCCTTTGGATCTAATTCACCCATCCAAGAATTTCTGATTAACTCCCCATTCGTTATCTCCCATCGTCATTGGTGATTTTTCCCACAGAATTCTCAATAGTTCATGGACATTTGGTGGTTTTTCGGTGAAAGATACAGCACAAAAGAAAAGCTTTAATTACTGAGACTACTAATATGGGGTAGATTTTCATACATATTATATAAGTATAAGCTTATAACGATAATTAAAGAGGAACCATATCATATTACGAGTGTATTCCTAAAAACTAAGTTGACCCTTTAAGGACGAGACGCCTTTTACGAACCAAATATCCACAATAAGAAAAGGGCAGAAGAGCGTTCCAGCCTTTGCGAAGTTCTCGAACTCATGTTTTAGATTCCATACCTCAAAAATACTTTCGTATAATTTTCCTATTAAAGTTCTGTATTGGTTTAATACATGACGAAAGGAGTAGTGTTCATGGGTTCAAGGATTTTGCACTGTATTCCCTGAAAAGTTGAACTCAAAATTTTGAGTTTAACTGGTATTTTTTCTTTTTTGAAAATGTTGTAAAAATTTGAATATTTTTTTAAAAAAATAAGCGCAAAAGTGGAAGCTCGCCTTTTCAGGGAATGTAGTACTCAATGTTACTGATCAACAGTAAAAAAATGAAAATTTTTGAGAATGGGGGGTTTTTGAGAAAAATTAATTTTTAATTTTTTTCAAAAAAAAAATTTAAAAGACGGTTACAAAAAAACTTGAGCAGATAATATAGAAAACTAGTATATCGTTTTAAAGAGTATAAAATTATCTTTCAAATAAAAAAAGAGTAAGAAGAAATCTCAACCCGTTCGCGAGATAGAGCATTTTGAAATATTTGCCAAAAATCTCATTTGACGAATGAAGCGCGAAACGCCATTTTTGACGCCATGTGTCTCCGGCCAGGAATTTTTTTTTGGGCGAAAAAAAAATAGGGGTATATTATTTTATCGTGTACTTTAACATATGTAAAATTCAAAAACATCTAAGACCATGAAGGGTACCCCTATGGTTGTCTTGAGATGGATTGGCCCGTATGCAAATAGCTCTTTCTCGTGAGTATGAGCACTCTTCAAAAGTGGGACGCTTTGCCCACTCTTTTGATGCTGTTATTTATAAAATCAATCTTCTAGGTCTCTAATCCAATATAAAGAGTATGTAGGAATAAATACTAAATAAGGTTTAACGTTTGATTCAATTATCCGAATTTAACTACCGATTGCATAAAAGAAGGATTTGGGAAATGCTACTAGTCATTATAAAACTTCATAACTTTTGAATCTATAAGATCATTAGGGCACACGCATTGGCGTTGAGATTATGGCATGGAACATTCTAAAATTTTAGTATGTTTTAGCTGAGCCTAAAAGTTTTCGATTCAAAATTAACCAAGGCGGAAGTGAGGAACATATGACTTCAGGCAGCTTAGAAATTTGGCTTTTTCTCCCATTTTAAAATGAAATTGAGCCTTATCATAATGTAATGTAGGTTCGCAATTGGTTTGTTTCAATTAAAAATTGGAGAAAAAATTCAATTTTAAAGCTCAACAGTTAGGAAAAACAAGAAATAACAGTTCCTAATTAGATTTCTTTTTCTTAAAGGTTCTAATAAGGATATTATTGATTTTGAAAAAGTTCAAATTAAAAAAAAACTCTTTCTATTTTTTCTTTGTGTTAAAATTCAATTTGAACTCATCTTTACTAAAATACTGGCCACATCCTTGTAACAAAATAAAACTTTCAGTCAATTCTGAATTGTTAACACTTTAATCTGTCTAGATACAATTTGACCATTAAACAAGATGTAGTGCCTCCCTTTCTTTTCACAACTTGGTTCTTAGTATTCCGGAGGTTCCGTTAGCCATTTGCTGACTGGACTTTTCATCCTGTGGCCGCCACTATTGTAGAAAGGAACAAAAGAATAACAAATTTAGAAAAATACTGATAAACCCGGATAAACTTGTAGTAGCTGGGAGCTTGGATTATTTACATGTAGAGACAACGTTGAAGCGCTTGCAATTCGGAGTTTGAGATGTTTTAACACGGAACAAGTGTAAATTCAATTGTAACTTGATTTTTTTGGATTAAAATCATATTGAGCTAACTGTTCTCGGTAGTTTAAGGTTTAATTTTAATAGGTAAAATTGACTCAAAGCGATACTTTACCGCTGTGGAGAATTACCTGTGGTAAACAATAATTTCTCTGTGATAGGATTCTGTGATATCTAATACCCTCTTCTTCCTGCCCAGTTTACCTATAAATATATTGTGGTGTTATAAATCTGTCAGGGACTGTGTGTTTCTTGGGCTTCCTTTTACCGTTTGTGATATTCACGTACCTGGAAATATATATTCCTTTAGTAAATGTCTTCAACAGTGATCCGGAACGTAGGCGGCTGGCTTTTCCAGAAGACGTTTCCTCGATGACCGCCAAATGCCCTTCACCAAATCCACTGAGGCAGTGAAACACACTTTTCACCTTCACCAATTATTTTATTTACAAGTATTCTCCTCTTAGATTTCACTGAACACGTTTAACTCTACGTCACGTAAATTTCTGTATTTTAAAGTTAATATTTTTATAACAATTTTACAAATAAATTTAATACACTTCTCCTCACGTCTCTTTGATTTTCAAGTCTCTTACGTAATGCCCAGACTCGTTCCCGCTCATTCCCCTACTTTCTTTCCAGCTGATCTTTTTCACCACTTTTTCCTTCTTCTCTCTCCCTCCATACATGTTCAAAATCCAACCGTCTTTTGTCTCTTATTTTTAAGAGATCTCCAATCAATGGAAATTCTATACAACCGCCAAAATTCAACTTCCAATTCCAATCGAATTAGCTTGCATTCCGAATTGAAGGACACAAAGTTTTAATCATTCCCAGGTAGCTTGTAAAGAAACCCAGCTACTATAAACTTATCTGGGCTTATCACTGATTATAATATTTACACAGAGAAAAAAAATACCCTAGAATCAATACTTTTTTGGGATACTTTTGGTATTAAAAGGGCTCCAATACCTCGTGGTATTAAATTCTAGGGTATTTTGGGATTAAATTCAAGAAAATCTCTGTCATTGATTTAATACCATAAAATCATTAAATTTCAATCGCAATGAGTATTGATTCTATCCCATTTTGGTATTGATTCTATCCCATTCTGGTATTGATTCTATCCCATTTTGGTATTGATTCTATCCCATTCTGGTATTGATTTTAATCCCATTTTGGGATTGATTCTATCCCACTCTGGGATTGATTCTATCCCACTCTGGGATTGATTCTATCCCATTTTGGGATTGATTCTATCCCATTTTGGGATTGATTCTATCCCATTTTGGGATTGATTCTATCCCACTCTGGGATTGATTCTATCCCATTCTGGGATTGATTCTATCCCATTCTGGGATTGATTTTAGGGTATTTAGGTATTGATTAAAAAAATATTCCTTGGAATCAATACCTCGTTAGTATTGATTTTAGGGTATTGTGGTATTAATTTTATCCCATCTTGGTATTGATTTTAGGGTGTTTTTATCCCATTTTCCGTATTGATTTCAGGATATTTTTATCCCAATTTCCGTATTGATTTTAGGGTATTTTCATCCTATTTTTTGTATTGATTTTCATCCCCCTTTGGTATTGATTTTGGAGTACTCCAAGTATTGATTTTTTCATCCCATTTTGGTATTAATTTCATTCCAATGTAGTATTGATTTTCGTAAAGTCCAACCAAGAATCCATTTTTTTGCATCGGCCGAGATTCGATCTCACAACTTTTCAGCAAATCTTCACTTGAGAGTCGACGCCTTAGCCAGTTGCGCCACGGGACTGCTTGAATTTCCTTTATTACAGCACAATGAGTTTCTAATTTCATCCCATTGTGGGATTAATTTCATATAATTTCAGTATTGACTTTAGGGTACTCCAGTATTGATTCTATCCCACTCTGGGATTGATTCTATCCCATTCTGGGATTGATTCTATCCCACTCTGGGATTGATTCTATCCCATTTTGGGATTGATTCTATCCCACTCTGGGATTGATTTTATCCCACTCTGGGATTAATTCTATCCCACTCTGGGATTGATTCTATCCCACTTTGGGATTGATTCAATCCCATTTTGGGATTGATTCTATCCCACTCTGGGATTGATTCTATCCCACTCTGGGATTGATTCTATCCCACTGTGGGATTGATTCTATCCTACTCTGGGATTAATTCTATCCCACTCTGGGATTGAATCTATCCCACTCTGGGATTGATTTTATCCCACTCTGGGATCAATTCTATCCCACTCTGGGATTGATTCTATCCCACTTTGGGATTGATTCTATCCCACTCTGGGATTGAATCTATCCCACTCTGGGATTGATTCTATCCCACTCTGGGATTGATTCTATCCCACTCTGGGATTGATTCTATCCCATTTTGGGATTGATTCTATCCCACTCTGGGATTAATTCTATCCCACTCTGGGATTGATTCTATCCCACTCTGGGATTGATTCTATCCCATTTTGGGATTGATTCTATCCCATTTTGGGATTGATTCTATCCCATTCTGGGATTGATTCTATCCCACTCTGGGATTGATTCTATCCCATTTTGGGATTGATTCTATCCCATTTTGGGATTGATTCTATCCCACTCTGGGATTGATTCTATCCCACTCTGGGATTGATTCTATCCCATTTTGGGATTGATTCTATCCCACTCTGGGATTGATTCTATCCCATTTTGGGATTGATTCTATCCCACTCTGGGATTGATTCTATCCCATTCTGGGATTGATTCTATCCCATTCTGGGATTAATTCTATCCCATTCTGGGATTGATTCTATCCTATTTTGGGATTGATTCTATCCCACTCTGGGATTGATTCTATCCCATTCTGGGATTGATTCTATCCCATTCTGGGATTAATTCTATCCCATTCTGGGATTGATTCTATCCTATTTTGGGATTGATTCTATCCCACTCTGGGATTGATTCTATCCCACTGTGGGATTAATTCTATCCCACTCTGGGATTGATTCTATCCCACTCTGGGATTGATTCTATCCCATTTTGGGATTGAATCTATCCCACTCTGGGATTGATTCTATACCATTTTGGGATTGATTTTATGCCACTCTGAGATTGATTCAATCCCACTCTGGGATTGATTCTATCCCATCGGGAATGAGAATGATACCTTAATAATATAAAACTGATACCATAGTATCGTAGAATATATACCTCAGTGGGATAAAATCAATACCGTATAGTCCTTTTGGAATCGGTTTGGGAAGGAAGATGGTAATGACGTGTCTTGTGCGAGTGTTTTGTATTTAAAGTGAAGTCTGAGTGTATGCTGTCTTTTGCCTGGTTATTAGTGCAAAAGGGCTGCAGTGGATACAGTGTACACACCAAAATACCAAAATGGGGTAGTCAATACCAAAATGGGATAGAATCAATCCCAGAGTGGGATAGAATCAGTCCCAAAATGGGATAGAATCAATCCCAGAGTGGGATAGAATCAATCCCAAAATGGGATAGAATCAATCCCAGAATGGGATAGAATCAATCCCAGAGTGGGATAGAATCAATCCCAAAATGGGATAGAATCAATCCCAGAGTGGGATAGAATCAATCCCAGAGTGGGATAGAATCAATCCCAGAGTGGGATAGAATCAATCCCAGAGTGGGATAGAATCAATCCCAAAATAGGATAGAATCAATCCCAGAATGGGATAGAATTAATCCCAGAATGGGATAGAATCAATCCCAGAGTGGGATAGAATCAATCCCAAAATGGGATAGAATCAATCCCAGAGTGGGATAGAATCAATCCCAGAGTGGGATAGAATTAATCCCACAGTGGGATAGAATCAATCCCAGAGTGGGATAGAATCAATCCCAAAATAGGATAGAATCAATCCCAGAATGGGATAGAATTAATCCCAGAATGGGATAGAATCAATCCCAGAATGGGATAGAATCAATCCCAGAGTGGGATAGAATCAATCCCAAAATGGGATAGAATCAATCCCAGAGTGGGATAGAATCAATCCCAAAATGGGATAGAATCAATCCCAAAATGGGATAGAATCAATCCCAGAGTGGGATAGAATCAATCCCAGAATGGGATAGAATCAATCCCAAAATGGGATAGAATCAATCCCAGAGTGGGATAGAATCAATCCCTGAATGGGATAGAATCAATCCCAGAGCGGGATAGAATCAATCCCAGAATGGGATAGAATCAATCCCAGAATGGGATAGAATCAATCCCAAAGTGGGATAGAATCAATCCCAGAGTGGGATAGAATTAATCCCAGAGTGGGATAGAATCAATCCCAAAATGGGATAGAATCAATCCCAAAATGGGATAGAATCAATCCCAGAGTGGGATAGAATCAATCCCAAAATGGGATAGAATCAATCCCAGAGTGGGATAGAATCAATCCCAAAATGGGATAGAATCAATCCGAGAATGGGATAGAATCAATCCCAGAATGGGATAGAATCGATACCAAAATGGGATAGAATGAATACCAAAATAGGATAGAATCAATACCAGAATGGGATAGAATTAATACTGTTTCCTAATAAATAATGACTTTCAAAAATCAATGCTGCAATGGGATTAAATTAATCCCACGAATTCTAAAATTCAATCTCAAATTGAGATAGAAACAATACCATTTCCTCCTCAAAAAATTAATTTCATAAATTTAATACCAATATGTCCTAAAAGTAATCCCAATATTTCTTAACTTTGTTCTAGAAATTAAAATCAATCCCAATATGCACCTATTTTCAAGAAAATTTGGGATAATTTTGGTATTGAAATGGTGGGATTAAAATCAATACCATGGGTATTGAATCTGGATACTTGAAAAATTTTCTCTGTGTACTCTGACCCTTATGGTTAATGGACTCTACACATTAGAGAAATATATGTCCATATTTAGCAGTTTTTCTTACAGAAGCGTATAGATAATTTACTTCAATATGGACATAAATTTCTCTAGTGTGTAGAGGCCATTAGAGAAAAAACGATACAATTTGAAGTTACTCAACTAAAATTATGCTTACACTGAGTAATTTGAAAGACATATGCTTCCTCATTTTTACATAAGAAGTGAATGAGAATTCAAATGTATTCTGCAAAAATAAAACTATCTGTGTATTCTTAAGTTTCTTGTTGATTCAAGATTCTATCAGGGAAATTCCGAAACATGCATTTCGATATTCAAAGCAATAGTTCTGTGCTCTGTTGAATATTGAAGCATTCACTCCTTGGAAGAAGTTCAATATCCGGTTTGAGATGTGTTCAAGCGATATCACCGTGCAAGTGCTGTGTTGTCATCTTCCCATAGTTTTCCCATCTACTTTTCCAGAACATCTCCCCAGGAAATAGAGTGAAATTTTCCGTTTCAACTTCTTGTCGCATTACTTTTTTCTTATCTTTCCCCAACAACTAAGTTCCTCATATTTGCTCCATAATCCACTACCAAAGTGATTTTCTCGCCATGGCGTGCAATTTGACACGGAAAAATGACACAATGAATTTTCTCCTGCAATTTTCCCCCCCAAATGCCTTTTTTTTGGCCACCAAAGTATCACTTTTCGTCCAATTGGAGGGAGAAACCCAGAAAAAAAATATGTTGGAAATAATCAAATATAATTAATTGGATTGAATTTAGTTGAGCGACATTGGACATTTCCTCAAAGAAAATATTGTCTTGCAAAACCATCAACAAATTGCTGAAATATTTTCACTGTCTTGCCAAAGGAAAAAGTGAAAAAAGAAATATGAAAATGGAGCTTTTGGGTATTTCATTGATGATGGCAGCCAAAGGACATTTATTTCGTATATGAAGATCTAAATGTCTGGAACAAGATTTTGCTGTTCCACTCACTGGTTCTGCACAAAATCGATGAATCAGCATTCTGCAGGCGTCTTCATAAATCCCTTGGCGATTTTTTCCCCATGTAGATTTTCTCTGGAGCCACTTCCTCTGTAATTTCCGGAGGCGAGAAAATAAGACATCAGTATATTCTTGGAATCAAACAATCTTTTTTACATATAATTTTATTTCCTTTTAGCAGAAGCGAAATCATCAGTATAAAAAGCTTTAAAATAGAAAATGATAATCATATAAGTGGCTTACAAAATTTATAATCATTAAAAAGAATTATGTAGATCTATTTAAGTTGTACTTTTCGGAATATTGTAAAAAATGTTCAAAGTTCAGAAACTTTTTTCTTATAAGACGATCATATTTCAGTCTACTCCATCTCAAAATAACAATATTTTAGAAGATTTCCTAGATATTAGAGCGTTGAGAGAGTTAAAGAGGCCAAGGTTTTAAAAGGAAACCCTAAAGTCCAGATAAAGGCTATTAATATTTGAATTTAAAAAAAAAAAGAAATTTTATAAATGTTTTTAAACTTAAACAACTGCGCTGAAAGAGAGTTGGGTGATTTTGACATCATCATTTTATGTTGCCTACTCGATAGTTAATCTTTACCGAAAACCGTTTTTCAATTACTTTCTCGAAAAGCAGTCATAGAACTGTCGGAAGGATGGCTATGAAAATCGATTTTTTAGAACGCATCGTATTCGTAATCAATGAGTATCAAAACGTACACAAAGTTTAGACCCGATCTGACGACGCCAAATGTCATCTCGGAGCACGCAAGCTGAAATTAAAAAGAGTTTCAGTTACTGGTTTTACTGGAAACATTTTTTTACTAGTCATTTTTATTTGTTTGTTTTTTTTTTAGAAAAATGAGTAAAAAATTATTTTCTTACTTATGGACGATTAATTCGTCCTCAAAGGGATTAACACAAAGAAATAATAGGTAAATTCAATTTCAGCTATAACAATCTTTATGACAAATTTTTTCCGAGTAACTTTCAAATCTGAGATAAAGGGAACACTTTAGAAAACGAATGTTAATGAGAAAATAAGGCAGAATATTTCAAAAGTCAATTGAGTGTTTATCATTTATTGCCTATACAGTTTGAGTTTTATACTGTTGTCCGAATAAATTGTCAACAACATAGCATATTATATTAATTATTATAATTCAGTAGTATATCGTATGTTTTCTTACACCAAAAATTATTTTATGTAAAATTTAAAACAGATTTGATGTCTTTAGTGAATTAAATACTAAATTTTTCATATCTCCCCAAATTAGATTTAAACCTAATCCTAATAAGACCTTCTTATGAATTTGGAGTGACCGTAACCATTTGGATTTGTACTTATCTTATTCAACACCTTTCATGTCTCTTAAAAGCTGCTGAGAAAGTTCTCAAAGTGTGGATTTTGATTTTAAGATGAGATTTGTTCTCAAGAAAATGCTGCTTTCTAAATTATTCTGTATCTTTTTTTGTATTCCCCTTTCCCATTACCATCCCATCCTACAGAAGACACCTTCAGCCGCAGAGATTCTCTCACCATTTGAGCCACCGCAAAGGGATGAACCGGTGGTGGGTGGAATTTGAAGATAAGTAGAATGCTCACATCTCATGTTTTCTCTGCACTTCTGACTGGATGTATCCGCATGTGAGCAAAATACACCACAACTGAAGGACCCAGGTGTATCTCTCGGCTAGGCAGCAAAACGACACAGTGTTTGGAATCCACTCCAAAGGATTCAGCAAAAACCTCTTCTACCGAGAATGAGGAAGATGGGGTAGGGTGGTCAAAGTGCCATTTGCTCATGTCCGCATCAATAATCTGATGCAGAAATTACACTTTGGCATTCACAACTTTTCTGGCAAAGAGAGAAAATGTAGCACACATGCTAGTGCCATCTTCTCGAAATATCTCCGAGAAATCTAATTTGTAACAATTTCACTCACTTTTGGGTAACTTTCACATTTTAACTTTTATCAAGATGAAATTATGCAATATTCATTACTTCCCCTTTACTGCAACTTTTTAACTCTACTTTTACTGCTCGAATTCCACCGAAAGAGCAGTAAATTTCTCGATTTTTTGACCCTCCATCTCCCGACAGAATTTCTACCGTCTACCCCGCTACATTTTTCTAACATATCTTCGCATTTTAGATGGTTTTTACGATCTCTATACACTAGGAGTATTTTTTTATATGTTTTTTTTTTTAAGAAAATTTCTCCTATCATTGTAGGTAGAAACACGAAAAGTTTTTAAAAAAGCAATCTACTAGAGTTAGAGGCCAAATCGTTAGAGATAGCAACTTAGACTTTTCGGAGACCCCTAAATCAACCTAAGGACTATAGCCACGACTTCTCCCTATTCCACTCCTTTCCTATCTAAAACCATGTCTAGGGGTTACCAGCCTAAACAGAAATTTCGTTCAATTACGAAATTACCAAAATCATTTCTAATAACAGTTCTTCAAAATCAAAAATTAGCTATAGGGTGAAATCACCACTTCTCGCCAGTGCCCCACTTTTCGACACTTATATTGAAGAGCCGCATAGTTTTTTGTATATTTACTGCTGCAACGTATAGCGTCGAAAAATAATAATAATTCGTTTTGGATTTACGATTTTGAGCACTTTTTTTAAAGTAATATTTTAACCAAGTGCATCGAATCCAATATTTCTTACCAAATATACTAAGTGTCATCAAATTTTCATCAAGCAGAAACTGCCTTTTTGGATAAATAATTCGTCTATTGAATATTTAATTACACTTGAGGAATACATAAAATTTGTATTTAGTTAATTTATTTTTCATTTTATATTATTTTTATATAAAAATGAGGTATGGCGAAAAGTGGTTATAGTCTGGAATTGATTTTACCACCTGTCGCCATCTCTTTTCAATAAGGCGACGCTAACTTCACTTCGTAGATTCTCATTTGTGAAATCTGCATTGTTTACTTTCTGAAATAGACCTATATTTTGATTTCTCAAATAAAAGTGAAGAAAAATCTTTTAAAGTCGGTAGTAATAAGGTGATCATGAGGAAAAAGAAATGCTGAATGTATTCTTTTTAAAACATTACCTAAAATAATCGAGTTTGGATCTTTTCAAGTGGGTGGCGAGAAGTGGTTACAAAACTGGCGAAAAGTGGCGATAAAGTGGTTATTTTTGCATTGTTAATAAAAATCAGTTTTTTAATTGGTCCAGCGTTAAATTCTAGGACTATTGTTTACACGAATCTAGAGCCAATACATCTAAGTAGTTTTGTGTCAAATTTGAGTGATCTTGTAATAAAAGTTCAAAAGTTATAACAAAATTAATTCCTCTTTTTCCTAAACATGGCGATAAGTAGTTACTCCACCCTAGATAGTGTATTTTTCGACCGAATTGAATCATGTTTGGACTCGTTGGAAAAATTTTGACATTTATGCTAAAACTGAATCGTTTTTCAATCGGTGATTAACCCGGCAATAAACTGGTTATGAACCGATAACTGTATAAGTTTTGTCCGAAATACATTTGTATTTTTCCAGAACTACTTTCGATGATCTTTCCAATTATTTATAAAGCGAAGTGTTCAAATTTCATTTTCAGTTGTTACTGGAAGGGTATTAATAAGTCATGACCCAAGAGTTCTTGAAGTGTCAATAGGTCTCCCTTTTACCCTAAAATTCGAGAATTTCGCAAGGCCGAAAAGTATGGGACACCTGTGTTCACCTCTTAAGGTGGATTAATTTTTCAAATATTTCACAAGCCATAAATATCCTAATCAAACTATGTCAATTAGATATTTTACAAGAGTTCATAATAATCAGATAATCAGAGAATCAGATTACTAAAAATTACATTCATTTCTATCGATAACTACGCCAATATTTCTGAGGACTTCCACAAAATTAATATAGAGAAACGGTCTTCAGGAAAGTTGTAAAGATGTAAATTTCTTTTAGAAAATGTTCTTATTAGAAATTTCTTAGGTCTTTTGGAAGATCAAAAAAAAAAAATAAAGGATCCAAATTTAGTTTTTCAATATAAGATAAGAAAATTATAAAAAATATGTAAATTAACTACCAATTACAAGTAATATCTATTGAAAAAAATCAATTTTTTGGAGTTTTAACATAATCCACTTATATTATAAACTTGCAAGAATCTTAAAACTACGTGAATCGAATAATTAAATGCAAATTTTATAATTTTTCGAAATCTGTTTTAAAAAAAATTGAAAACTTCTGCAAGCTGTCCATAAGAAGTAGATAAAGTTAAATACTGTATTTTACTTTGATCATGATACTTCTCTTCCTCTGTGGAATTCGATTAGTAACATTATCATTGAGAAGTTGAACACCTAAATAAATAAATATCTATACTTAAATTGTTTGAAAAACTATACTAAGTACAATTTCGATTATTTTGGTTCTTAAATAAATTTGTTACAACAATGAAGAACCGTTCACGCTATAATCCAAAAGTATTAGATCTTTCAATCAGAAGAATAAAGAAAATTGAGTTTTAAATCCATAAGAACAGTAGTGAATTACACACTATGAGCGATATTGCTCTTTATCTTTCAAGTTTGTTCAAATTTCATTGTCTCAGCTGACCACTCTCGTGCTTCTCATGAGAATTTTTCATTGGCACGTTTGAAGTCTCTTACAGTGCTTTTATCATCCAATTCACGACAATTTCAATTGAAATCCTCGGCTCGTTTCTTTGAAAGATTCACGTAATAGAAAGTTCAATACTGAGCGTCTTTGAAGTTTTATAAGATAAGAAGCATTATACTTATCTATATTGGAATTATATTGGAATTTAATAACAACAGACGATTGTAAATCATCATTTTTAAATTTACTTTCAATCTTATTTGGCCATAAACACTGTTCCAATGATGGATTATTTATTGGTTTATTTATAATCGTCGATCTCATTACAAGCTGACAATGAGACATCGTATGAGGACCCTATACACTCACAAATTCTTAATACGTCAATAGCTCCTCCCAAATTGCTAACTGATAATGCACTCTAACCAAAAAAAAAGTTCTTATCAACTGTGTAGACATGCCTACAGAATGTACACCACGTGCTCCATAAATTTCATCTTCTCTCTGGGAATTTAGAGCACTTCTGCAGAATGCAATTTCTATGTTTTCCTTTCACACCCAAGATTTTGCCACATCTCACACACCGTTGGGAATATTAAATAGTTTGGCTTTTCGATAGACAGTGAAATTTACACGAGCTGTGGGACCTTTGAGAAGTTGAATGGATTCCCTCGTGGACGACAGAGTGTGTAAAAACAACCAAGGGGTCATCCGCATGCT
Source organism: Phlebotomus papatasi (assembly GCF_024763615.1). Lineage (NCBI taxonomy): Eukaryota > Metazoa > Arthropoda > Insecta > Diptera > Psychodidae > Phlebotomus > Phlebotomus papatasi. Next base: position 97,102,500 of record NC_077223.1, read on the forward strand.
AATTTTAGAGCACTATCTCTTCTCTGAACAAAACATTCATGTTATAGTCAGACGATTCATTTAACAAAGTCTCATGTGCTTCACGTGCTTCCTAAAAAAAGTGTTCATCCTGAAAATAAGGTCTCAATTGAAACCGGGTGATACAGCGAATAAAACTTCCAATTAAAGAATTATCTTTACTATTACACTGTAAATATTCGATGATTTTTCGTACGTAAAAACCAAATCTAGAAACATAGTATTTGTTATACATGACAGAATGTTTTAAAGATTGACAAACATAATGTATAAAAAACTTAATATTTGTCTTATAATCGCTTCATATAGTTTTTCTATATTTTTTCTATGTTTTTACTTTAGTTGAAAAATTGTAAATGAACACTGGCGAATTCCCAATGCTGACAGATACTTATTTTATATCTCTCATAAAGCTTAAAGTGTTCTATGTGAAGACAAACCTCGGGTCGCGCCACTTCTAGTGAACTTTCTATGTTTGTCTATGTTTTCATTTGGATTATAAAGTTGCAAACATTATAATATAGTATTTACAATGTGAACGCAATATTAGTTACAGTGTTATTTAAAAATTCGCATTATATGCCTATCTCCTTGCAAATATGAGTTATAAGGAATTGTGAAGAATAGAGTTATCAGGCTATGATCGATAACAAGAGGTTTATTTTAAAGATCCATAATCTGTGCAGCAGAATTACTGGAATTTTCAGGACCATGGGCCTTACACAACCGTTACATAGAAGATATAAAAGTTGTGATAAGTTGCAAATAATAAATAAATTGAATGCAAACTTCAGTATGTTCTTAAAACTGTGCATTTTTTTCTAAATTTCTATGTTTTCCTGACTTTATTTAATCAAGCTCCAAAATTACTATAAAACTATTCTAAATTTTAAGAAATTCTGTTTTTTTTATTTAAGTTATTATTACATAAACTTAAAAATATAGGTACATTGATTTTATTTTCTATATTTTACTATACTAATATATTACATCTTTTAAACTTATAGGTTCGTTGTAAAATTTATTTCTCTTTATCTTTTACTATCTTTTGAGCATTTTGAAAATTTCATCAAACAACCTAAAGATTTTTAAAATTAATATTTGACATGTTTAATGTATTAAAATGAGAACTAACCAATCTTACTGTAAGAGACCAAAGAGACCAATCAATAAGAGACCGGTCATAAAAGCTGAGATAGATGTTAAAATGACCGTATATTGCATTCAATAAAATATTTTCAGACGAGGGCACAGGGGAAGGTAGGGCTACTTCGAAAACGCTATTTTCGCATGTTTCTCAATAAAGCTGTACTTTATCACAAGGTAACTGTACCAAATTTCGGCATAGTTGCATGCAAGCGCCAAACTCTTAAGTTTGAAATTTAAGATTTTTTATTTAAATTGAATTCTTCTGTTACTTCTTTTTAAGGAGTATTGCTTTATCATGGAGTATATCGTCTTAGTTTTCTCTAAAAGTATTCTTAACAATTTTTTAATGTATTAAAAATTAAATTTTAAATGTAGGGGAATTTGGGGCACCACTAAACACGGGGTACCACCAAACACTGCCATGTTTTAATCAAATATTCCACTTCAGAGGACAAGACTTACAGAAATTTATAGGCATTATAGGGATGCTTGTCCATTGAAGAAATGGTCGAGATAGTCCAAGTAGTTTAAAAATAAAAATTAGTGCTTGGTGCTACCCCGTGATTGGTGGTTCCAAAGTTTCCCCTATTACATTTTAAAATGACTAAGAATATAGACACAGCTTTGGGTAATATTTCAGCCACCTTGGTTCTTAAAGTTCCTTTCCTTTCCGGAATTCTTCCAAGGTATTTATCGCATCACCTAGTTCGTCGAAGACATTTTAATGTTTCTTTTGCATAGTTTAATTTCTGTAGTATGCAAAAACCTCAAATTTACGGAAATTTGAGGGACAAAAGATGTGGCCGAAATTGTAAGCTGACCGAAATTTGGTACAGTTACCATAATGCAATTTAGATAGACAAAACATTTGTGGATCTAAATTCACTACAGCTAGGTCAAGCTTAATTTAGAATTATGCAAAAAATAGCGTTTTCAATGTAGCCCCACCTCCCCCTACATGTAATATCTGTGTTTTGTAAAATGAGCAGTGCACAGATTTTTGTCATATAAAAAGAGCCTATATTGCAATAACTAGCTGCATTTTTTATTTAAAAGGAATGAGATGAATTTAATTGCAAGATGTTCATTAGTTAATGCCTTTTATTTTATGGCAATTTTCATATTCACCTATATGTCTTTCACACCTTTCGAGAGATGGAAAAGAGTTAAGTATTTCCGGTAATGCCGGTAATATTGAAATTATTCATGTGTAGCTTGAATATTTTTGGTCTTTAAAGTTTTGATGATCATGTGATAGTTGCCCTTTAATCACTTGCGAGTTAGAATGTTTTCTTTACTGATAAGATCGAACCGAATAATTAATAGAATTTGATTTTTTATGCGTCTGATGCACTGTGCATTGCGTGATCATCATTCCCGTGAGTGCTACACGCATTGGCTAAGTGCATTAACCCCCTGAGGAAATTGCTATATTTTATTCACCCGATTTGAAACTCGTGCCATTTTACGCATTCAGAAGCGAGGGGCTCGGAGCAGAAGCGTGAAAATGTTTCAATGTATTTGCCACTGTTTGGTCTGACGATCGTATACCAAGAGATCGCTTTCCAGTTGTACCCTGACTACCGCCTCAAGACAATCAGTTGAAAGTGAGATTCAAAAGTGAATATTTCGAACTTTTATGCACATACCATATAGAGACTGAGACACAAAATATGCATTCATTTGCACTTTAGTAGTGACTGTCTTGAACGAATTTTGTGTAATTTTTAGTAAATATTTAAAATTAAAGTGAAATGAGGAAGATGGGATCATCGTATGATGTTTCGAAAAGAGACTCAACGGGTGAAAGTGCACCCTTGAAGCCTAGGGATCGACAACTTTGGCGGGATCTTGTAGCCTATTGGATTCTAGGGCTGTGCAATAACTACGGATATGTAGTAATGCTCAGCGCTGCTCATGACATTCTTGCAAAATTCGATGAGGTTTGTACTTAGTTACCTGATGGTAAAATTACGAATATTTAATAAATTAAATATTAATTATTATTTTTACAAATATTTAATAAATTAAATCTATGTGATAGAGAGAGACTCCAATAGTACAAACACTAAAAATTTCCACAAGTTAACTTAAAGAAAATAAATTGCAAAATTGCATTTATTCTGATAATTTGCAATATTAATTGCAAATTCTAATCACATTTATGAATTAAGAGTCTAAGACAAATTTAAGAAGTAAATCAGTTAAAGATTTAAAAAATAAACGATAAGAACAAAAAGCAATTCTAAAAATCATTTACTATATTGTAATTGCAATGTATTTAGATTTTCCCACTCGATTTCAAAGAAGGTACAATATATTGGGCTGAAATACTCTGCAATCCAATTTTCTGTTATTCGAGGTGAAATCTAGCCCTGTCTAATCAGTTCTATACTTTCTAGGAAGGTATATAAATACTCTTACCTAGATCCGAATCGATGGCAGCAAAATTTCGAAAGTCATAATCTTGAAAGCCAAAATCCCGAAAGAGCCAAAATCCCGAAAGGACCAATATCCCAAAAGGAAAAATCTCGAAAAATAAATCCCTAATGGTCAATATCCTGAAAGAGACCACATTATACGAAGGACCATGTGCGGAATAGTTTCCCAAAACACAAAAAAAATCCTTTTCCTCCAGCAATCTTCGGAGTAGTTATGTTATGACACTTTTAAGAATTCGGCATTTTGGCGTTTGAGATTTTAACTTTCAGGATTTTGACCTGACGTAAATATAATATACTCTAATAAACTGATTTTAGCGCCTGTCCATTCTATCTGTTTTTCCGGAATACAAATATTTCTTAAGAGTAAACGGAATGAAATATCGACTAGCGGTTTTCGGTTAAACGATTTCCCAGAAAAACTAAGCAAGGTATTGTAAGGAGGCGTAGACCACGGGGTAGACCTGGGAAAATGTAGTTGAATCAAATTCAGGATCTTGCCTTGAAGTGCCTTTGGATCGAACCCATCGAACCTAAATATCTTCTAGAAGTGGTGGAAAATCCACAAAAAAACAGGACTTCAAATCTTACAACGGCTATAACTTCCATTCCAATTTGAATTGGATCATGAATACCTCAAATATATATAAAAGATTTCATGAAATGTTGCAACTGTTTTAAAATTTAGACTTCATATATCTATAATCTATGATAATGCTGCATTTTTTCGGTCTTACTTTAGCTGAAATATAAACAATCTTAATTTAAAATATAGGTTTTCTGTACTTAAACTAAAATCAGTGATAGGGTAAATGTGCCAAATTTCGGCATAGTTGCATGCAAGCGACAAAGTTTTAAGTTTGAAATGTCATATTTTTAATATAAGTTGAATATTTTTGTTACTCTTTTATAAGGAGTGTTGCTTGGAACCTTGCAGACAGTTTATCATTTTTATTTTCTCTAAAATCATTCTTAAATACATTTCAAAAAGAATAAAAATGTAGACATAGCATTGGTGGCCTATTTCGGTCACCTTCATTCTCATAGTTCCTTGACCTTCCAGAATTCTTTCAATGTCTTTTTCAGATTATCTTGCTCGCCGAAGCGACATTTTTTGTTATTTTTTTGCATTGTACAATCTCAAGAATATCCTAAAACTAAAAATTCATGGAAATTCGGGGAACAAAAAATATGGTCTAAATTGCAAGCCGGCCGGAATTTGGCACACTTACCCTATGTCTAAATTAAGTCATGTCAGCTGAGAGTATTTTCAGGAAATTTTGGGAATGCTTTTGCCTCGGAATGCGGAGACAATCTGTTTTAAATAATCTCATTGAATCATTTAATTAATTTCCTGCCAGCTCAATTGTACGCACTACATCATTTCCAAATCTCGCAATCCCGAGAGTAAGCGATTGCAGTGCATAATGCAATTGGCTAAAGGTCGTGTAGCAAGTCAAGCAGAGCATGTGGCCTCTAATAGCTCAGTTGGTTAAGCACTCGTCTGGTTAACGAGAGGTCTCCAGTTCGATTCTGGGTGGAGGCAGGAATTTTTCCTGTCTCCACTGAGAAAAAAATTGGATGATTTGAGTGTCATTTGCTCTGATTGACGATTTCTCTGTACATAAATACAATTAACATTGAACTAAAGTTCGTAAAATTCTCACAATAAACCAAAATTCATGGACACCATGAGCTGCCGGCTCAATTGTACGCACCACATCGTTTCCAAATCTCGCAATCCCGAGAGTAAGCGATTGCAGTGCATAATGCAATTGGCTAAAGGTCGTGTAGCAAGTCAAGCAGAGCATGTGGCCTCTAATAGCTCAGTTGGTTAAGCACTCGTCTAGTTAACGAGAGGTCTCCAGTTGGATTCTGGGTGGAGGCAGGAATTTTTCCTGTCTCCACTGAGAAAAAAATTGGATGATTTGAGTGTCATTTGCTCTGATTGACGATTTCTCTGTACATAAATACAATTAACATTGAACTAAAGTTCGTAAAATTCTCACAATAAACCAAAATTCATGGACACCATGAGCTGCCGGCTCAATTGTACGCACCACATCATTTCCAAATCTCGCAATCCCGAGAGTAAACGATTGCAGTGCACAATGCAATTGGTTAAGGTCGTGTAGCAAGTCAAGCAGAGCATGTGGCCTCTAATAGCTCAGTTGGTAGAGCACTCGTCTAGTTAACGAGAGGTCTCCAGTTCGATTCTGGGTGGAGGCAGGAATTTTTCCTGTCTCCACTGAGAAAAAAATTGGATGATTTGAGTGTCATTTGCTCTGATTGACGATTTCTCTGTACATAAATACAATTAACATTGAACTAAAGTTCGTAAAATTCTCACAATTAATTAATTTCTATCACTTAAGGTAAAGTGCCCTCGAGTCCACTGGTTTCTCGACTCAACCGGTGGTCTATATATGAATGTTTGATGATGAATTTCTATAAAATTGTCACTTATTCGTATTTATTTATGGAATAATTTACCTATTAATGTTAGATCATACGCCAAATATTAGTGCAAATATAAATAAATTGAATAAATACCTCTACCGGTCGAATTGAGGAACCGCTCGACTTGAGGGCACTTTACCTTGGATCTGCTTGTTCGACGTGGTTCTTTTATGAATTTCGAGTTTCATGTATTCCTGTTTGTAAGGAATCTCAGCTACCATGAGCTAATCTGGGCTTATCACTGGTTTTCTTCGCAAATTGTTTTCAACTTTTTGACGTCGTATTTACTTGAGTTCTTTTACATATTGAATAATAGCAATTCTTATCAATCGTTTAGTTCACAAAAACTAATTACATTGACGTAAATGTAGTTCAGTGTTGACCTCAGGAAGATGTTCTTGAAATTTTCAACGATACGCACTTAAAGTAAAATGTTAAGGTGTTCATGACGCGGATAAAATGCAATCAGCTGCAGTTACTTGACCTGCTTAAGAGAGTTGATTGCGAAATATATGAAAAAGAATTCTTTTAAGCAAAACACTATCTCCAGTAAATTGCTATACAAGCCATTTATGAAATGAGCTCGTCAAGTTCATTGTTAATCAACGAGTGGAAGAACAAATATATGATAATTCAATTAAATCTGATAAAAACTTCCCACAAAAGCCAGAAAATCATGGAGAAATTTTTTTTTATGTATCCGGAGAACTTTTTTATATCCACGTGCTACATATTAATATTTCCAACGTCGCATAATTCAGCTCGTTTTTTTATGTATCATGAATTTGTGATTAAAGTGTATCAAACAAAAATTCAAAACGAATTGCGACTCATAACTGGTTCTCAGTGAATAATATTTTTATATCAAACACGTGAGCAGTTTAATCTCACACGACATTCGCATCATCAGGAAAGGAAACCATTCAGAAAATTTACATTATTTTGTATATTTTTGCAAAACCGATAGTTTTTGAGACGTTTCACTAAAGTGGTGCGTATGATGACAAGGATGACATCTTCTGTGATGTGGTGTACATCTTCCGAGAAAGCGATAACAGAATGTGAGTTTATCGTGTGAAATCAGGAAACGAAGCAAAAATATTTTTAGAAAGTACAAAAGAGAATAGGAAAAATTAAGTGCATTGATTTCTGCGGAAGCGATAACATATGTCAGTTTTTTGACTGGTTTTGTGTGTTTTGGCAGCTATTTAAAAAATAATTTAAACATGAACGTACGTAATCAGGACGATGAACCATTTCAAATTGCACTTTTATCATTATTTTAGCATCTTCTTTTCAATAAAGAACAAAGGGAATACTGAATACTTAACAATGTACGCTAGGCAACGAAGATTTTATGCTCGGATTCTCATGTTTGATTCTCATTTAAGAGGTAATTAAAAATATATTAAATGCATAAAGCAAATTGAATATGCTGCTTTTCTTTTTGAGATAACATGATTTTAAATTAAAAGTCGTAATTTTTCTATGTCTTCTGACGCTTCTGACATATAGACTTGTCAAAATATAAGTAGAATAACTTGATTTTTTTTGCAAAATTCGTTTTTTTTTTAACACCCTGTACCTTTCGAAAGGAAAAGTTCGATCGGTAACATTTATTTTCTTAGTTTATTTGTTTATGAATTACCATAGAAGATTAAGAATATTTATTTGTTGTCTCCGTTTTCTCTAATAAACAGCTTAAATACAAAAACAATATTTATATCACGTTCAGGTAAATCTTTCTAAACGATAAATACCAATACGTGTTGTATATACAGAAGAAAAGAGCAAAATGACAAGGTATGTAACAGTAATTAAAAAGTTTATCGCATTAGAAATATTAATAAAAACTTTAGCGATTACTGTTTGAAACTTTTCAATGGTTATTTTCTATTATAAAAGCATGAGTTAATCATATTCTTCTCGCTATTTGTCTCGGTTACTCTATTGCATTGAAAGTTGACATTGAATTCAATGTATTGTGAAGCATTTATATTATTATTCTTCATGTTATTTGCTTACAAATACCATGTTTTTCTTTTTTTGAAGAATAATAATGTAATTATTTATTTTTGGTTTACTTTTGCATTTATTCTAGTTTCATTCTTTAAAAAAAATATCTTTAGACAAAAGAAAAAAGAAACATTTTGAGTAACATAATAATTGTAAAGTAAGGAATTGAATATGCTTTGTTAACAAATATTAACTTATTGAAAATTATGAGTTTAAACTGATTGGAAATCAATAAAACTTCCTAAAATACCAATATATTATAATATATTGGTATTTTATTATATATATATATATATAAATATTTTTTTTTTATTATATATATATTATATTATATATATAAATTATATATAAATATACAATAAGCTATTTTCCAAACTTTCAATCAAATCTTGAGATTTCAATAGATTCAATATGTTTTACTTCTCATATTGATTTTAAGTAATTGTTTACTTTTTTCTTATTTATTGTATAAAACCAAATAAGCTCAATATAATGAAAAAAGTCCTCTCTTGAGGACGTCTGATCTTTTACAGGATCTGGAGACTCGGTCTCACAACCATATGAGTTGAACCAGAGACCTTTCCTCCAACATCTTACTGTCTCAGTTATGTCACTACGAGACCTTAATTTCATAGGAAAATTGAAGTAACTATAAAGAAAACAATTTTTCAGAAATTTTGCTTACTGTTCATAAAAATAAAACAGTAAAGAAAACGAGCAATTACTGATAAATCGTTAAAACGTACAAGAAGTTCGTAAATGTTTGTGTTTCGTCAAATTAGTTGGGGAAACAACCGAACACTGTTTTCTTTTTAAATTTAGGGTGGAATCACCAGTTCTCGCCAGTGCCCCACTTCTCGCCACTTACATTGAAATCGCTATTTTTCGCAATTTATGAAATAAATGAGTCGCAATTTTTTTGTATTGTTTCTGATTCTACGCATAGAATCGAAAAATAATAATTATTCGTTTTGGATTCACGATTTTGATCACTTTTTAGAGCAATATTTTAAGCAAGTGCATCGAATCCAACATCTCTTACCAAATTTTCATCAGGCCAAAAATACCTATTTGGGTAAATAATTTGTCTATTGAATATTTAATTGCACTTGTGGAATACATAAAATTTGTATTTAGTCAATTAATATTTCATTTTATATTATTTTTGTATATGTGGAGAATTACCTATAAATATATTGTGGTGTTATAAATCTGTCAGGGACTGTGTGTTTCTTGGGCTTCCTTCTACCGTTTGTGATATTCACGTACCTGTGGTAAACAATAATTTCTCTGTGATAGGATTCTGTGATATTTAATACCCTCTTCTTCCTGCCCAGTTTACCTGGAAATATATTCCTTTATTAAATATCTTCAACAGTGATCCGGAACGTAGGCGGCTGGATTTTCCAGAAGACGTTTCCTCGATGACCGCCAAATGCCCTTCTCCAAATCCACTGAGGCAGTGAAACACACTTTTCACCTTCACCAATTATTTTATTTACACCAATTTCTCCACTACTAGACTGAACACAGTTTAACTCTACGTCACTGTCGTTTTTCTGTATTTTTAATTTAATATTTTTATAAAAATTTCACTAAATAAACTAATAACTTTTTCTCCTCACGTCTCTTTGCAAAATCAAGTCTTACGTAACTCCCATACTCGTTCCCCTTATTCCCCTACTTTCTTTCCAGCTGATCTCATTCACCACTTTTTCCTCGTTCTCTCTCCCTCCAGGCATGTTCAAAATCCAACCGTCTTTTGTCTCTTATTTTTAAGAGATCTCCAATCAATGGAAATTCTATACAGTATAAAAATGAGGCATGGCGAGAAGTGGTAATATTCTGGAATTGATTTTACCACCTGTCGCCATATCTTTTCAATAGGCGACGCTAACTTCACTTCTTACATTCTCAGTTGTCAAATCTGCATTGTTTACTTTCTGCAAAAGCCCCATAATTTGATTTCTCAAATAAAAGTGAAGAAAAATCATTTAAAGAGAGTAATAATAAAGTGATCACAAGGAAAGAGAAATGGTGAATGTATTCTTTTCATAGCATTGCCTAAAATAACCGAGTGTGGTTCTTTTCAAGTGGGTGGCGAGAAGTGGTTACAAATTTTACAAAACTGGCGAAAAGTGGTAAAAAGTGGCGACGAAATGGTTATTTTTGCATTATTAATAAAAATCAGTTTTTTAAGTAGTCCAGCGTTATGTTCTAGGATTATTGTTTTCACGTATCTAGAGCTAATACATCTAATTAACTTTGTGTCAAATTTGACTTATCTTGTAACAAGGATTCAAAAGTTATGATAAAATGAATTTAATTTTTTCCCAAACATGGCGATAGCCGGTTATTCCACCCTATAATCTACTTGTGTAAACTACCGGTCGGTTTCTTAGGTTGGAAGGATTGATAGGCAATGGGCTCTCTTAAGCAACTAGCCACCACACCTTCACTGACTGAGTGAGAGAAATCCGAAAAAGTTAAAATAACATTCCGGAAATGTTTATTTTACACTGCAGTATTGATCCGAAATCGGTGTAGTTATTATGCTTTTTAGGAGTATTAGGGGTTAAAGTTACCCTTTTTCATGTTAATTTTACCCTTAAGAAGGTGTAAAATTAACATTAAAAATGTTTATATATTTTTACACCAAAAAAGTTTTAAAGTTATGAGGAAAAAAGTTAATCGCACCCCCGTTTTTTTCTCAACACCCAGCGAGATTCCCCTGAGAGACCCAAGTCCACATATTCTTCTTCTTTGACGTTCTAGACCGGACTGACTCTCTCGGCTCTCCAACCTATATTAGGTACAGTGACAAAGACCCAGAAGGCAATGACACCGCAATGGCTTAGAATCGGCTCAGGGATGGATTTGAATAGTAATGTTTATAACTGCCGGTAATTTTGCAACGTATACAATTCATTGGGAGTAGGTTTACACTTGGATTTTAGGACTATGACGACCATTTCTTCAATGCACAAGCATCGTTATAGTATCCATATGAATTCATACGGGTCTCGTCCTCTGAAGTCTAAATATATCTAATTAAAAAATCTCAGCCTTCGATGCCACCCACGTTCGGTGATGCCCCCAGTTTCCCCTATAGCTGAACCGACTCATTAATGCATGTTCAGTTCTTTTATAAATATTTTACTTTATTACACTTTCTTGTTTATTTTTTTATTATATTTTTTTTGTTTTTATCGCCTTTTTTATTTTTACTATTAGCAACAAATGGAATGTAATAAAATGTTTTATTTTGAACTCTTTAAACTAAAAATATATAGTTTTCCTAACAAAAAAGTATCTAAAGTCTTGATGAATGTTAGTAAGACATTCATCATTCATATATAAAAAATAGGATATATAGTTATATTTTCTAAAAAAAATCCATGTCTTCGAGCAATTTTTTATTTTTCTATGTTTTTTATTCGAATCTGAAACAAGACAAACATATGATAAGTTTACTTTAAAAAAAAAACGGTGTACTAAAGTTTGGATTACAAAGGTCTCATACAACTATACTTAATTCTTTTTCCAAAGAGTTATAGAATGAAGATTGAAAATAATTTTGATTTGCTGAAGCCAGGCAAGACTAAAAATAAATAAGTATTTCAAGTTATTGCAAATTGCAAAAACTTAGTTTTGGTTGTCACTTTACAATTTTCCACAAGAATCGAAATTTTAATAACTCTACATAGTTTAAAAATTGTTTCATTTTTAGCTACCCGGAATTACAAAAGAGGCGAAAGTATAGACGTAGAAGATAATTGGAATCAGTTATTATAACGGTTAAGAGATACTCAAGAACCTCTTTTATCAACAGTTACTTAATAATTTTTGGCTTAAATACAAATGGACTACTCCTGCCAGAACTCCTTTATTTTAAGATAAATTGTATAGTGTTTTATAAACTGATCCCGATCACATTGAACACTCTTCTAGTTAGTTCGCTAATCTACTTTATAAATTTAGGTAAATAAAGCGATATCACTTTTTGAGAAAGGTACTTAGGTCATGAGTTAGAGCATAACGAAAAATTGGGATCTCCTTAGAATACACTGAGAAAAAAATGGGGTTTTTTTCCTCGTAACTTCAACACTTTTTCGATATAAAATATATCAAAATTTTTTAATGTTAATTTTACACCTTTTTAAGAGGATCGAAAAGCCAGAAAATGGCGTCTCCATACAAAAACCCAAAATTAAAAGTGTATCAAGTCTTACAATTTTTGAGATATTTCCTTGAAAATTTAACTGAGGGTAGTTTTTAATATTATCTTTGAATTCCCTGTTTTAATTTTTTGAAAAACTGTTTTGCTTTCGTAATATAATTTTCCAAACATTCGTATACTCCTAAAACATGTCACAAAGAAGCTGCATTATCTCCTAGAATATGAAAGATAGAGAGGTATATTTTTTTTTAATTTTGTTCCTAAAGACATGCTCTACAAAATGCCTGTTTCACTTCTTTCACTTTTCATACAAATTTTCCAAGTATTTTTCAATTGAAAATTGTCCAAAAAATGACAGTTTTTATTGCATCTTTGTACCGAGAATATCATTTTTTCCGAATTAATAATTATTTTTGTACCAATCTACATTTCATTAGCTTTCAAATGGTACATTAGAATTGGAGAAACTCCTAATAGTTTTTTTGCAATTAAATTTTAAACAACATGCTCCAAATTGGAAATTTTCATGAGCTTTTGATAGCTTTCCGAGCTTCCGAGAAATTCTACTCAAAATTGTTCAGCAATTCGCCACAAGATTACGCGTCGCATTTTTCACCATGTCTTTCCTTTTCTCTCTGACCTTCAGCACGCCTGCAGTTTTTTGCGATCAGGCGGAGGAGAAAAAAGAATACAAAACAACAAAACTCATCCCCTGTGTGAAAAATCTTATGAATTACAGCTGAGCGAATTTTTATGATTTTCACGATCAGTCTCGTTGTTTCAAAAAATTGTAGAAAATCGTAAAAATTATGAATCGTCAATCGTCATGGGCATTTCACAAAACCAGCTAATATCGGTGACTACATAATATGCGGATATAATTTTTCTCGGAGAAGAAAAAAGTCAGTGATAAGCCTAAATGGGCTTATGCTATGTGTGATTCTTTCATTGCAAATTCGAATTGGGGGCAAAATCGAAGTCCAGATGACCTTATGCTAGCTGAGATTTATTACAGGAAACCTCGAAATGCGTGCAACTCGAGGTCGTTGAAAATTGAAAAGTGCAAATTCGATTGTCAGAAATGCACAAAAATACATGTAAAACTTTAATGCCAAAATGGCTCAGAAACTATTCCGCAATCCGCGAGTAATACTGCGATCTTCAAAAATCCTCGAAAAAATCCACGGTCCGGGAAAATCCACAATAAATTCTGCCGGCTGCGTAAATCCGTCAGAAATTCTTCGGTCCGCAAAAGATTCCGCGATCCGCGAGAAATTTCGCGGTTCGCGAAAATTCGTGAACGATTCCGCGATCCGAGAAAATCCGGGAGCAACACCGCGATCCACGCAAATACACGAAAAATTCCGCGGCCCACTAAAATCCACGAACACACCGCGATCCGCGAAGTTACAAAATAAACCTAAAAGTAGCGAAAAAGCATAACATGATTTCGAGATTACAATAGAAAACCCGAATTTGAAATGGAACTTTTGTGAAGGAGAGAAAAAAATGAGACATGCATGTTTTACGTATATCTTTGTCTCTAAAAATTGATAAAAAAAATTAAATTTTCAAGTGACAAAATTTCTATTTTTATTTTCTTCATAGTCCAAAATTTCTATTTCTTCAAAGAACACGTGCATTTGACACATTTAAAAGATAGGGGGAAACAGGTTTATTTTTTGGCCTTTTTTGGTACGGGAAAGTACTCTCCTTTCGAATGTTCATGCCTTGGAATAATGGGAATTTTCTTTTATTTTTCGTATGAGACTTTACACATTTCTATTAAATATTAGTTAGCTTATCATCAATATTTATGATTATGTGATAATTATTTATAAGTCTCTTAGGAAAAATAAAAGAAAAATCACGCTATTCGCAGGCATGAACGTTCGAAAGGACAGTTCTTTCCCCTAACCCTTACGATTTGAAATTTAAAAACTTTACAATCTTGGCAGGTCAAACTAATAAATAATTAAAATGACCTTTATTTTTCCTCCATTCTTTCCAAAAACCATGTTCTTCTTGGGAATCTTTAAAAACGCATCCTGCGATTTTTTTATTTTTAAATATGTTTTAGAGGCCGACTCGGTGATAATTTCATATAAGAAAATACTGTTGAATCAAAGATTTTTCAAGGTCAAAGGTTAAAAATGCTCTAGAGAGCGTATTTTTAAACCGAATAGGGTGACATTTGGTATAGTTCCAATGATTATGCAATTTCTTACAATTCTGAAAAGGGTATAATTTTTTATGAATCCATATAATAAACCAGTTTGTACCCTCAAGGAGTAACAAAAAGATTTTCAATATTAGTAACTAATTTGTTCCGAAAGTCACCATCGCAGCAAGAAGGACGTTAAATTTGTGGCATTTTTCAAACTATAATATTTACGGTTTCACTTTTTTTTAATTCGAGATTGGCGAGATTTTTCTCCTCCTGCTACCAGCACTGGCACCTTAACTATAGACCTTAACTGTTAGACGAAACGGACGAGATCTTTTAAATTGCATTAATTTGTTCCCGATAATTGGAACAAAATGTCTATATTTTTGGTTCCGACTTTTAGCAACAAATTTGTACTTTTTAAGAGAGGCAAAAGGATTCCCCATATTAGTAACGATTTTTGTTCCAAAAATTAAATCGTCCATGGATACCGAAAATTTTTGAAACGAATATGTTACAAATGTAGGGATAGTATTTTTATAAAAAAAATCTACAAATTTGTTCCTGACAGTGGGAACAAAACAGTAGAGCGCAACAAAATTCTATTCCAACTCACAGATCAAATTTGTATAAAACGAAATCTACTGAAATTTGTAGGTATTCCACCGTATCGAAACGGTTCTAAAAGAAAACTTTTACACAATTGTCACTATTCTTAACAAAACCGTAAAGAAAAAAAAATATTGGAACGAATAAATATCTTTTTTAGGTACATATTTGTTCTGTAACAAATTGTTCTAAAGAAAATTTTTACCAATATTTTGGTCAGTGTCCAAAAGTTTTTACTGTGATTGTGCAATTTGCTAACAATACTACAATTGGACTTCAGATTAAAATTAGTTATAGTTTCATAACTGGTTTATTATATGAATTCATAAAAAATTATACCCTTTTCAGAATTGTAAAAAATTGCATGACCTTTGGAACTATACCAAATGTCACCCTATTCGGTTTAAAAATACGCTCTCTATAGAGCATTTTTAACCTTTGACCTTGAAAAATCTTTGATTCAACAGTATTTTCTTATATGAAATTATCACCGAGTCGGCCTCTAAAACATATTTAAAAATAAAAAAATCGCAGGATGCGTTTTTAAAGATTCCCAAGAAGAACATGGTTTTTGGAAAGAATGGAGGAAAAATAAAGGTCATGTTAATTTTGTTTATTAGTTTGACTTTCCCGTACCAAAAAAAAGGCCAAAAAACAAACCTGTTTCCCCCTATCTTTCAAATGTGTCAAATGCACGTGTCCTTTTTGAAGAAATAGAAATTTTGGACTATGAAGAAAATAAAAATAGAAATTTTGTCACTTGAAAATTTAATTTTTTTTATCAATTTTTAGAGACAAAGATATGCGTAAAACATGCATGTCTCATTTTTTCTTTCCTTCACAAAATCTCATAATGCATCGCAAGGCTAAAAATCTGCCTTTGGGTTTTCAACCTTTTCAATGAGTTTTTTGTGTGCTCTGGGTCTGGGGAGCGCTTCGGAGAAAAATAGACAGACGATGAGCGTGAACAAAAAACAGTAGAAAAAACGAGACAGCTGATGGCGGGTGATGACTTTTTTCACCACCAGGGGACATCACGGATGCTTTGAGTAGCTCCGCGAGAGCTTGAATCTGGAGCTTTTTTTTCCTTGACGATCCTCTTAAGTGTAAAATTAATACGAAAAAGGGTAACTTTAACCCACAATACACCTAAAAGCATAATATTTACACTGATTTCGGATCAATACAGCAGGGTAAAATTAACATTTCCGGAATGTTATTTTATCTTTTTCGGATTTCTCTCAGTGTATGCATATTTTGGAGGTTGGCTCGATGAATATTTTATTAAAATATGTCATATCCATTTAATTAACCGATAGACTTCGAAAAATAAATTGGTAATGGAAAAAATGTAATAATAAAAATCATTATAAATAAATGTTTTAAATTGTGAAGGACAGAGGCATTACTTGTGGTATGTCTTTACTTATAACGTCGTCGCAATTTTTGTCAGAAAATAATTCAGAAAACCAAAAAAAAAAGACTGAGATGTGCTGTATCATAACACATTAAATATTTTTAATTCTGAGGTTTTTCGAAATTATTTTGTGACAAAAAGTGAAATTTTTGAAAGGAGGATATAAAGCCATGAGTAGGAGGAAGTGCGGCACATTTGAAATGGGGTACCTTTGAAATTGGGCTTTTTATTCCTACTTTTAAATAGAACTGGACCATATCATGATACAATTTGGTTTCAAAAATCAATTTTGGAGCTAAATTACAGTACGGATAAGTCTTAAATTCCTTTTAAAAATAGGAGAAAAGGCACAATTTAAATGTTACACCATATTTAAAATGTCCCAATCTCCCAATCGTCCCACTTCCCCTTAAGGCCGCTATTCTAAATTTGAAGATCTTACTATCTTTATTTGATGAAAAATTGAGACAAGTATACTACTTATTTTTCAGAATCCTCACGACGAACCAAATCATGAGTTCAAGAGAGAGTGCAATTACATCTCCACAGGAGCCATCCTCTTAGCAGACATCATTCCAGCCCTTTGTATAAAATTCAGTGGACCCTTCTTGCCCTTTTTCGTACAGTAAGTATAACCTCATGTCGATGGGTCATCCAATGCCAGGAAATTTCCTTATCAGGCTCCGGCCTTTTGGGGCATCTGGGGTCAACGGGGAAATGATTGATGGCAAATAATAGCATTATCATTCATATACGGAGCTATCAGATACTCTCCTGGTGAACTTCAGCACTCGCACCACAGCTCCATCATCGGCTTTCGTCCTCCTTGTCACTTGATTGATTCACCATGCAATTAATCATGTGTTGAGAAAGGATTGACATAAATTGCAAGATTTCAGCGTCTCTTCTCTCTTCAAGCATTCGTGTGATTGTATGCTGTGGTCTGGCTGCTGCTGGCTTCCTCCTTGTTGGATACGCCACAGTGGAATGGGTGGCGATTGTGGGAGTAGTTTGCACTTCACTAGCCTCAGGACTTGGTGAACTAACTTTCCTCGCGTACTCTTCCAAGTACAATAAGTAAGTATTCCTTCGGTTTAGAAATTTTAAGGATACCCTTGCAATGAAAATTAAGACACAATTATTTACAATTCGTTGATTCAACAGCAATTAGGATAGTAGCATTATTTTGGAAATCATTTGAGGAACAAAGTTTTACAGTATACAATCATTTTTCCATATTTTGAAAGTCCTGGAAAATAGTAAAATTTAGGGGAAATTAGGTTAGATGCGTACTAAGATGTACTAGGCTAATATCGAATACTTAAGACTTCACTAGATAAAATTTATTCATCGATTTAAGAAACCAAGCAAAATACATTACCTCTTTTTTGGGAAAAATTTAATTTTCAATATTTTTTGAATAACTAAAAATCATGAACATTTATCAAAGTTGTGAAATTAATGCAAAAGAGATTAAGAAATAACAAGGGGTGAATAAATGGCTCCCAGAATGAACCGTGAGCGGCGATCGGCAAAATTGTGCCGATCTCGAACTAAAAATCGACACACTCTCACCATGCTACTATTGCCGATAGGTGGGGCTGGTACTCCTAGTAGAGAGAATACTCGCGAGGGGCCAAGCATAATGTACGAGGTGTACGTACAAGGATAAAAAAATTTGACGAAGTTTTACGGCCAGTTGCCACCTGAGGCTAAGTTAGTAACCACATCTGAATGGATTTGAGGCTGTTCGTTGGCAAATAAAACGCTCGCTCTTCCGCACACCACTCTTTCGTGACAACCTAATAGGGTAGAGTAAGCCCTTTTCGCCACCTTAAGGTTTTGTACCCTTGTAATTCTTACAATTTTTGTCAAAATAAAAAGAAATTTTCTGTACAAGTGCTTTGAAGCATTGTCTCTCCAATGAACCAGGAGACTTTTCGGGAATTTTTGGGCATCTAGTTGAAAAAATACATTTCCTGCAACAATGCATGTTTCAGTACTTTTCGCCACTTTGTAAACAGTTTTTCGCCACTGTGTAAGCACTTTTTCGCCACTGGTTTTTAATTGATTTTTAAGAAACAGCAGCTTTCGAAAACCCGCAAAAGTACATTGCACAGTACTTTTCTTATTTAACGCCTATATTAGACAATTATTAGAGTATTTCGAATGATTCTTTGCACATTTTTTGTTTGCGACAAAAATCAATTGACAATTACGTCTGTTTCAACTAAATTCCGCGAGGTGCGCCACTTGTAAAATGCTTGGAAAAATGAGTGGCGAAAAGTACTTACACAGCAGAAAAAAGTAAGCCCTATTTCACCACATCCGTATTTCTTTATTTTTTTGGAAAACATTATTAAATAATGATATTAGAGCGAAGCTTAGTTAATAGCAAAGTGACTTTCATTGAAAAAATATCAAATACTGTACTGCAAAAATATAAAATATTGCAAGACAATTTGTCTGAGCGTTGACAAGTTTATTAAGAACTCCATATTTTTTTGGTGACTGTTCACCTTGTCGACAATTTCTTCAATTAACTTGCAAATAATCTAGTCGGTGGAGCACCAGTTATGGTTTTCTGATCCGTTGGACTAGAGGTTACGAAGTAATAGTCATTTCGTAGTTCCATGAGCTCATAATTCCCTGAAAAAGTGATTTTATTTGTAGGTGGCGAAAAAGTGCTTACTGGCGAAAAAGTACTGACTCTACCCTAGTCATAAATCCTCGTTCACCGAAGTCTGAGATATATTCGCCAAGACAAGGTCCTCTCTTCCGTCAGTCTTTACCGGAAATTTCGACTAGAGTCCAGGGTTCACCGCGTAGAGGTGGAACCCTTAAAGCCCCTAAATTAAAAATCGACAAATCGGCACAATTTTACTAAGAAATCGGCAGATCAGCAAAATTTGTATAGAACCAAAAATTGACAGATCAGCACGTGATCGACAAATCCGTGCAAATTCGGCAAATCGGCACATTTTTTACAAAAGATCGGCACTCGAATGAACCGTGAGTGGTACAGTTATCTACCCCTTGGGAAATTATTATTTTTCTTTGAAACGAAGGTCTTTCGAGTATTTTAATTAGCCTTGATTATCCTTGGCTTCCCGAAATATTAAATTTCCATAATTGTGCAGATCCTATTTCGGTTTACCTTATGAAAAAATTTCAATTAATGTAAATTGATGTATCGAATTTAAAAAGCAAAAATTATTATTTTTTTTTATTTTCAAAAAGATATTTAACTGATTCATCTTTATAGTATTTTGATAATAAGGAGACAAAAAAGATCGCAAAATTGGAATTACGACACTATCTAATTAAATCGCAGAATTGTTATCGACGAAATAATTCTATATATCGCTCCTTGGAAATTACAAAGGGTCGACTCTCTTTTTTTGCGATTTTGAGATTCTAATGCACTTAGAAAGACAAATTAATAAATTTTCAAATCATATAAGTCATTAAATTTCGTTATTAGAAAAGTTTTTCAAAATTTTAATCTTTTTGATTACTTGCATAATTTTGTTTGAAGTAAAGGGGCACAAAATATATTCATCGTTGAAATTTTTGTGAAACAGGAGACTAACTTAAGGAAGTTGGTCCCTTGTCATTCTAATTCCAGCAAAATTTGCACATCATTTAGAACGACAAGGAGCTAACTCATTAAAAAACATATTATGAAAGGTAAAAATATAAAAGTTTTGATGTTTATATTAGTGCTCATACAAGAAAAGAAATAAATTGTTTTTGTTTAGTCATTAAATTAAGATACTTATGTACACAAAGTTGAATTTTACATGCTGTCTCCTGAAAAATGACCGAAAATTAATTGGCCCCTTGTAATTTCCAAGGAGCGATATATTATCCCATTAGGATAATGTATTATAATTTTATTCAGTTGCCCTAGGAGAGTGTAATTTAAATTTTTAAATCACGCAATATGGATTTTTCCAATGGTATTGAAATTTCATGAAATTTTCATATCATAAGTCAGTGAGACAACGGATCTTTAACTGATGTAAAGTTGTAGAAGAAGTAGACAGAAATTTGTATATTTGCAATTTAAACTTGCATATAAATATGAAAACTTTAATAGCTTCATCTTCTTCTCCATATTATCACACAATTTTTATTGCTGCTCATAAAAAATGAACAATATAAGAAATTGTTATGCAATTAAATTTTGCTATTAGTAGTTAAGAGTACCGAAATATCATTACAGTATGATGACTATTTTTATTTTTTTGTTAAAATTGAACAGGTATTTTACTCAAACGCAAACTTAGAACAAAAAGAAGCAATAACTTTAATTTATTTCTTGAGTAAAGTACAAATAGACACTAAAAAGTCGCACTTTCGTTTGTCAGGTGGTTCATCTTGAAAAAAAAAGCCAAATGTTAAACAAATGACTTAATCACATTGGAATGTACTTATAAAAATTTTAGAGATTGCAACTGTTGCATTAGGTTTTGTAGAGCATCATTGAGATCATCTGAACCTTTCTCCTCCAAGATTGTGCAATGGGTTTTGTTGGGATGATTGAGGTTGTACCACAAATCATATTGAGCTGTAAAGTTAACATCATGAACTGCCACGAGACGTTCTAAATGGCACATAAGTTTATTTTTAGGACGTTTACTTGTGCCCAATTCACCAAGCTCCTCTCGTGGAATTTTCAACTCTTCTGCCACAAATCCCGTCAGAAAAACATCCTCTAACCAGATAAATGGCATCCTAAGGGCTGTTGTGTAGATCTCCTCAACAATGTCAGATGTAAGAAGATAGATGGGTCCTGTTGCGAAATTAGGGTACATGATGCTCTTGAAAGTATCTTCGGGAAGATACCATTTAGATTTAGTATTTCTATGAGGCTTTGCATTCTTAGCTATTCGACCAAAGATTATTCTAGTATCTTTCTGATGTGTTTCCATGAAATTGAGAAGTAGTCTCATATTTAGAAACATATCATCATCTGTCTTTAGTACGAACTGGATCATAGGGCAGTAGGTCAACGTCCATTCCAGCATAGAAAGAGATTTTAGAGTTAGATTCTTGTAGCTATCGATTGAGTTTGTACGAATTAAATCGCCTTTTGCAAGGCTTTCGCGCTGAAGCTTATACTCAAGAGTTCTGTTATGTGTGGCCCCTACTATGAAACCCAGGGCTACGTCTGATCGATTCCCAATAGTTCCCCAGGTCTCCCTAATACTTTGTCGCTCTTTCCTATGATCAGGAGCTGAGGTGATAAATATAAACACTTGCAGGGTACTTCCCATTTCAGGGCATAGCATAGCGTTTGGGTTACTGAAACCTGGTTCGTAGAAATCCTCCGTGGCAGTACCTTCCACCTTGAATAGGGATGAACTAAGGGATTGCATCCATTCGCTCAAAAAGTTATCACCTGAATCAGGAAGGAAAATTAGGTCTTAATAGAAAACTTAGTTATTTCAGTCACATTTACTCAATAAGTAGTCAATCTTTTGTTGGAGGGATGTTATATCGTCCACGTCAGATGACGTAGTTGGCATAACATATGGTTCAGTAACTTCAACTGTATATGTTTCGGATAATACTTGTAAATTTTCAGTAGTCTTTTGTGGAGCAGAAGCTATTAATTCCTCATCTTTCATCACAGGTATCAAAAACTCTAACAATTTGATGCACAATAGCAAGAAACATGTGCATAAACTGACAATGAGAACAAGTTTAAAAACTCTAATGCTCAATCTTGAACAATATGACCCACAAAATTTCACAGACATTATTTAGATATGCAATTGATCCGTTCGAGATAAATGTTATCAGTGAACTGACTGTTTTTTTCAATAAACTGGATAGCAACAAGTTCATTATGCGATATAACTATCGATTATTGAAACAGCTTGAACATATTATTCACTGTCTGGAAATTTAATATAATTAAGCAATAGGTATGTTGGAAAAAGAAGTCCATATTTCATAGTCATAACATGTAAATATTAGGAAAAGAAACCGTCAATAAACATGTGACATTTGGCTTTCTATTTAGATCAAAATGCCTATAGCGCTTTCAATCTAAACCTCAATAAGCAGAAGGCACAATTGTGTACAGCAAATATTTATTTAATGCAATGTGTAACCAGAGTTTGAGAAGATAAGAACAGAGTAATACTCTGGATGAGAGAGATTCATTTGAATATTTCATGAATATCGTCAATTTTCTGAATAGGAACGTCGTGTCGACGTGGTCTTCTGGCACGGGAGGTGCTGGAATTATTGGAGCATTGTCATACGCTGGTTTAACCAATTTAGGATTGGACACTACTCAAACACTCCTAGTAATGCTCATTGTTCCAGCTGCTGAAGCTATAGCCTTTTGGATAATTCTACGGCATAATCACCAAGCAGCAGCAGTTACCAATGGCTGTGACAACCCTGTGACTGTAAGCGATTCAAATAGCAACTTCCAGAATGTTCAAGACAGTAAGCACGACAGTCAGGAAGACGTTGAAAAGACTCAAGTATCACCTTATGACGAGGAAGATACACCACTGATCGGCTTCAAACAGAAGATCAGATACGTTCCCAAAATGTTCAAGTATATGATTCCATTGACCCTCGTCTATCTCTTTGAGTACTTCATTAATCAAGGATTGGTAAGTACTCAGCTGTTGTTTAATAGCTACCCAAAGATTTTCCATTATTTACGAAGCTCAAAGATAAGATATAATGCCAACATAATTGGTTATTACTCAATACAATTTATTTTGTTTTAGCTAAACTGAATAATTTACTAACTCTGAAAATCAACAGTTTCTGGAATTGGGACTATTTATTGTCCATATATCTTATGACAAATATTAATTAAATTAGTTTGATTTGTGAATCGGGTTTAATTTTATTTCACTTAAATATTTCGATTTGAGATTAGGATTTGAGTAGTATAAATTTTAGCCTGGGATATCGTTAATTTAAATTTCAAAAGGCGTAACTCATTTTCTTTCCACATTTAGAAATTTTAATCAATTAAATTGGTCTAAGCAAAATTTTGAATACATTTAGCATACTCAAATCTAAATTGAATTTATTGAGCCGAAAATGCGTCCCAGAAGAATTATAAATATTTTTGAAAATTTAAAAGTTTTTTGAAGAAAAGCGGTACAAAAATAACTTACATCTGGTAATTAGAAAACAGGGGCATACAGTACCAAGTGGAAAAAATGATAGAGAAAATTACTTTTCAATTCTTTTCTTTTTGCAAATATATTCCCTGTAATCCGGAGATCTTTTCTATTAATTAAAAAAATTGTAAATTTTATTTTACATAAAAATATTAATTTTTCAAAAGTTAATCAGTTAATGCGTCAAAAGTATGTTGCCTCATTTGAATAAGTAATTCAAAATGTTCAAAAACATACAACAAACTTAATGTAATTCGGTTATATTTTAAGTTTATGTAATTTAATAGGCAAATGGTGGGTTTGTACGTTTCAAAATTATCACTGGTATATATATGAATATAAAAGTTATGATAAATAGTAAGAAAAAATGTTTTTTTTGATAATTCTCAATTTAGATTAAAAAGGCAAGTTACAAGAAAGTAAAAGATGGTAAATCGTACAGAGATACTGCCGGAATAAATCTACGACATTAATTTCCAAATTTTTTGAAAAATTGCGAAAGACTACACATAAAATTTCAAAATTTATGGTTAAAAGGTAGGAGTACATTCGGAAAAGCTACTGGCAGATCCAGGGATTCGACTCGGAGGGTTTATAACTGCATTATATGTATCTCTGATAATGATCCCATAATGCCTACCCCAAAAAAATCAGAGTCAGTTGGTTACCGAAGGAACACAAATCGAAAAAAATCCTTTTTATCAGTATTTGCCGTAACTTCTTTAGTACACTTGTTTTTCTTGTAATTTTCAGAAATACTTCGAATTGGCTTCTGAATTTTTTATGAAAATATTCTTGGATAGTTTGTCTATCGATTTGAACAATAAAAAACATAAACCACTTTTGACTTTGTAATTCGGGTTTCTTATTTGAGAATAATAAAGCTAAACTGAAAATTTTGTTTCTTAAAAAGTTGTCGAAAGAAAGTTACGACAAATGCTGATTAAACGCCGAAATATAAGAAAAAATTAAGATAGGGTAAAATGAGGTAATTTTGAACCATTTACAATATAGGACACTTGAGATTTTCTCATTGTTTCAGATGAGCAAACAGAAAACAGAGACCGCAACATAGAATAAAAAGACGATTAAGAAGAAAAGGAACGGATTTTTTCCTTTTGAATCTCTAAAACATTGAGAAAGTCAAAAATATCACAAATTGTAAATGGTTCCAAATTACCTCATTTTACCCTACAATATTTTGGTTAAAAAATTTAATTATTATCCTGAAGCAGGCATAAGTTTTAAAGACCTGGCTTTCTTATTATATCAAGTGTTATGAAAAAGAACCATAAATGGAATAAATGAATGTCTGACGTAATTTTGAATGCATTGAATTGTAATAAATTGCATATATTCAACGTTTTATGCATCCCCTGAATTTGATAGGATGTACCAATGTCATAAATATTATAATATGTTGACCTAATTTATATTTTCAATTAATTCTTGATTTTATTGCATGATATTCCAATACACAATTCTCACCAAATCATAAAATATTCACCATGTTCAAATGTTAATTTGGGCGTGTCATGAGAGCATACAAATTATCTGTCCAATTGTAATCCTTTTGATAAAAGCGAATCGTTCCATTTCAATTGAATACTTAATTGTGACTTCGAAAATCCCAGGTTAAGATTAGATGTGGAATTTATATTGTCTCATAAAACTTGTTAACCATTTGGTCGTCGACTAATTAACTTATCTCAAGAGCGTTGGTAAACAATGGGCCATTCCGCAATTAATTATAGAAATACTCAGCCTAATTATCACACATGTCCTAATCATTTTGGAATATAGAATTTTTAACACATAATCCATTTGTTTTCAGTTCGAGCTGGTTTATTTCCCGGGCATATGGCTGGACCATGCTAATCAATATCGATGGCTCCAAGTTGACTACCAAATCGGTGTCTTCATCTCACGATCATCCGTAAACATAATCTCTTTCAAGAGAGTCTGGATCATGGCAGTACTGCAACTTATCAACGTTGTAATTTTCCTGTTCGAGGTCTTTTACTCATTTAGCCCCAGTATTTGGCTCATCTTTGCTTTCGTCTTCTGGGAGGGTCTCCTAGGTGGCGGAGCTTACGTCAACACCTTCTATCGCATGTCCAAGGAGCTACCACCAAATAGAAAGGCCTTTGCCATAAGCATTACTGCTGTATCGGATTCAGTCGGAATTGCTCTAGCCGGTCTCGTAGCTATTCCGACTCACAATGCCATCTGTAGACTTCCTGGAGGAAGGTGAAAACAGTAAAAAAGATCAAATTATGCGATAAATCGTATAAGACATTTAAAATTAATGTATAAAATAAACAAATTTCATATAAATTATCTTGACATTCTGTTATAAGTATCACTTATAACTACTCCATATTAAACGTAATTTGAAGTCTTAAATAAATAATAAAAATAAATACATGAAAAACAGTGTTGAGTTATAAGTTTGAAAAACTTTTGTCATGCATCATGAAATGGCGTGGAACTAACTCAAAAATAAAGTAAAGGTCAAGGACAACGTTGGTTGCAAATTCTAACTACATACATACATAGCTTAAAAAACGTGGTAATGTGAAAAAAGTATATATACTTTATAGCTATGATGGTATTCGTCAAAGACAGTTTAACCCTCTAACAGTGTTTTCTTTAATATGCGATAAAAAGTTGTAAGAAAATGTTTTCTAGGATAATTATGATCCAATAAAGTCGAAAAAACCATCCGTTCTTCATTATCTCCTTTAGTTTAGGCGCTAGGTGAGAAAATATAAAAATATTTTGAAACTCTTTTTGTTTCTCAAATTCACTTTTTAAATAAAATATACAAAGTAGAGTGACATATCTTTCAGTAAAAAATAAATTTATTAAAGTCAGACAACTTTAAATCGATATTTTTCTTGAAATTGGGAGTGAGTTTTTTGCATAGGGTAAGTGTGCCAAATTTCGGCATAGTTGCATGCAAGCGACAAAGTCTCAAGTTCTAAATGTAATATTTTTAATAAAAATTGAAAATTTTTGTTACTCTTTTATAAGGAGTGTTACTTGGAACCTTGCAGACAGTTTATCATCTTTATTTTCTCCAAAATCATTCTTAATACATTTTAAAATGAATAAAAATGTAGACATAGCATTGCTGACCTATTTCGGCCACCTTCATTCTCATAGTTCCTTGCCCTTCGGGAATTATTCCAATATCTTTTTCACGTCATCTCGTTTGTCGAAGCTACATTTTTTGTTATTTTTCTGCATTGTACAATCTCAAGAGAATGCAAAAACTAAAATTTCATGGAAATTAGAGGAACAAAAAATATGGCCGAAATTGTAAGCTGGCCGGAATTTGGCACAATTACCCTAAATATTTTTTGTTGCTTTTTCTCTGACCTGTCATACAAAACTGGGGATAGTAACTAAACGAAGAGTCAAAATGAGTTCAAACTTCCAAAATATGTTTAGTAGGACTATAACCGATGACACTATAGCACCTTTAAATAAATAAAAACTTTGCAATCGCAGTAAATGTGATTTTTGTGAAGACCGTCTTGAGACGGTCTTACCTGATAGAGGGTTAATAACTTTTTCTTCTAATCCGTCAACTATCCGTCGTTTTGAATCCGTCAACTATTCAACCCAAAGAAAAGTTTATGGTAGTCAGCACAAAAAATCCCGTTTCTTAACTTTATAAAAACTATTCTAAAAAACCTTAAACTCCTCACATTTTTTAACTGAAAATGTTGTTTTCAAAATCGTAAATTTGACCAATTTAGCCTCATTAGATTTTAACGATAGTTCGAACTATTTTGAGAGAAATTTGTTAAATTCACATTCAATTTAAGGTAAGTTCACAATTTTTTTTTCAACTAAAATAGAATAATAAAAATGTGTGCGTGTCAAATTTTATATAATATATTATTAGAGATTTGGAAAATAAAGATTTGAATTGAATTTCCATCAGGTTAACGAATTCTTAATATACGAGTATCTACTACGAGTGTATAAGCAAGGATAAATAGAGGTAAGTAGGGTAAGTATTATTCTTCCCTGAAACTTTCCATTTATCAATTGTAATAAATTTTACTGTGAAAAAAATACCACCTATTTTGTGAGGTTCTGTGATGAAATTTAAGAAAAATTCCTTTTGGAATATTTAAGTCTAAAATATGTATTATTTCTCATAGTTTTATTATAGTCACTTAAAGGGTAGGGGAGACTGGGGCAAAAAGTCACAAATCGAAAATTTCAAAATTCAATACCTTACAAGATAAATAAGATAGCCGCTTAATATTTTTACTACAAATAGCTTCCATGAACCTTCTTCGATATTGTATGTTTCTTCGAATTTGAACAAGGAATTTAGAAAATAAAAAAATATCAAAATTTTTAGCCCTATTTTTAAAATATTTTCTTTGAAGAATATATCAATTATTACCTACTTATTATTCGAAATTTATGCACTGATGATTATTTCCTAAATGACTTGGATTCTTTGAATACGAAGCCGCTATCTATTTTAGAATTTTACAAAGATTGTTCTCTCAAGAAATCTTTTTATTAATAACGACCACCTGGGGTAAAAAGTAACAAAAGGTATGGAGCAAAAAGTAAGAAAACCGAAACAATTTATTTAAAAAAACTGCGCTAATTAGAAATTTCTGGGGCGTTCGAGTACTTTGTAAAAAAAAATAAAATAAAATATCCGTTTTGGGACTTTTTGCCCCAGTCTCCCCTATAATTAAAGTAAAGTTCTTTAATTTAATTGTAGATCTTCAAAAGTGTTGTAAGAAACAAAATGACATAGCTTTTCAGCTTGAGATAATTCAAATCTCGCAAATTTACCCGGAAATTAAATTGTTTAAATTTGGTAAAACATTAAAAAACTTTAAATGCGTATGTTGAAAAATCTAAACGTGATCACGTCAAATGAGTTTCGGATTTGAGAACCTTAAAGTTCTATCTAACTTGTTTTTATAACTTTTAACCACGTTGCACAGTGCTTTGGAAATATCAGAAAAATCTTCTTAAATGTAATTTAAGTTTAACGAAAACTTTTGTAGATAATTTTTAAAACTTTACAACATTTGATACACTTTATGAATTATACTTTTCATAGTACAATAAGTAATTTTATGGCTGCAGTAATGTTGTATAATAAAATCAACCCTTAATCCAATTCACAAATCAATAAAGAACTATTCTCTTCGTATAAGAATTTTATGGTCAATTACAGCCGTTATCCTTTGGTTATAGTCCATGTGATTCTGTCCTTTCTAAACATCACCAGTGAAGCCGTTTACGATGGATTGGTGCACCCCTAAAATTTCTGTTTTAAGTCACACAGAACAACGGACAAAAGGGAAGAAATCAATCTGATATTGGATGTGTTGTAGTATTTGCAAATCAATGACTGAATAGGACAATTTCAAACTCCTTTTTGTCCCTTCCCTTCCATTCCAAATACCATTCGATGGGTCTCAAATTGCACAGTCATTTGCCCCATGGAAGCAAAAGGGAGCTCATTCAATGGCTTCCGGATCGAATTTTAAACTTTGATAAATTTTTACGAGGGGTCAACTTGAGTCATTTGATCCCAATAATATGGGCTCACCAAGGAAAAATAAACTGGCAGTTTGTGTTTAGTCTGGGTGGCTTTTTGGTATGTTTGGCAAATGCTGTCCATTTGGGAGGAAAACCAATCAATTCATATCCTGGGAGAGTGCCTATCAAAATGACAAAATATGGCGAATAGGGACTATTAAAGATTTACTGACACCTCTATTCCGCTGAAACGAATAAATTGTGGATTTTTGTGAGGAAAGTGCCTGCAATTTCGTGTATCATTATGGTGGAGAGAAAGTGATGGAAAATCACTTTTATGGAAGGATTTACTCCCACATCCAGTAAAAGCCATTCCTTCGCGCTCAACCATCACGTTCGTCGCATCTAAAACTATCAGACACTTTTCTTGGAATTTATGTGAATTATGTGAAAAATATTACACCAAATCCATGTTCGATACTTCTTGCATGGGTTCTGCAAGAATATTGGCATGAGGTGAAAAACTCGTGTTCAGTCACATCTCCCGAAAAAAATTGATTTATGTCTATTTCTGTGGCCTTTGATAGTTTAACTTGGTGCTTGTTGGAAAAGTTTTTCTAAAATTGTTATTTCTGCAAAAGTCATGCGAAAACTTTTCCCTACGGGTTTAGTTTTTATTTAGTTACAGAAGGACTGGAGTTTATTTGATGTTCGCAATATTGAATTCACTATCAAACTTTACGTTGTTCAATTGCGAAATCTCATATGACAAGTCAAACGATTTTTTGTTGTTTTTTTACATTTGATTTTACTAGCTTATACGATTTACGATTCCAAACAATTGATATGATTCTGCATAACTGCAATATGATATTTATTGCAGAACTTGTTGCAGAAGAGGTTGTAGCTTCGCACACACTGTAGCTTCGAATACTTTATTGTTTTCGTATATTCGTTTAATCAATCTGACCAATAGATGGCAATATATTTTAATAGCCAGTCTTAACTTTGTTATCACACTTGCGCATTAAAATTTTAATATGATTCACATTAATTGTCGCTGGTGAGATTCCAAATGTGTAATTTGTGTGCTTGTATCATTTTATATTCAAAATTTGATCTATTTGTTGACAAAAAGGTAGACTTGGCCCACAAAATTTGATATAAATTAATTTATAGCATTAATGCGATTTTCTTTTTAATTTTTTAATGTGAAAAATATTTATGCTTTAGGTAAATTTAAACTTATTTTTGCAGGCCAAGTACACTTCTTTATCAATAAACAGAAAAATCCCAAATATTAAGTGACTCAAAGACACAAATAACATATTTGAACGCTCACAAGCGACACTTAATGTGAATCACATTAAAATTTTAATGTACAAGTGTGATAACGCCGTAAGTCAAATATTCCCTGAAAAAATAGATTAAATATAAAATATGGAATAAGGAATATGGAAAAAATATAAAATATTCGAAGCCAGAGTAGGTGCGAAGCCTGAAAACCTTCCCCTACATTCTACAATTGGATTCAAAACAAAAAAAAAACTATGTTACTTTCTCTCTGTTTTAAAATCCCATGTGAGCAGAAAATTTAGGCCACACCTTCTGTCACGCATATAATCATAAAAAATCACAGTTAGATCTCCAAAGCCTAATTCTAAATTTATGTTTAGTATGTTATATGTTGCAAGAATCATAAAATAAATATTTCTGGACTAATCCTGCACACTAGGAGAAATTACTCTCCCTTTGAGCGCACATGCCTTCGAATAATGTGAATTTTCTTTTATTTTTCAAGACACTTACACATTTCTATTAACTTATTAGTTGGCTTGTCATAAATTATTGATAATTATGTGACAATTATGTGGAAATCTCTTAGGAAATGTAACAGAAATTCACATTATTCGAAGGCATGAGCATTCGAAGGGAGAGTACTTTCCCTAAGTTTTTTTTTCAATTATTTTTTTTACGTAGGCGTGGCCTAAAATAATCTTTATGGAATTAACTAAAATACTACATGATTCCTATTTAATAGCAAATAGTATAAAAAATTCGCGAAGCAGTATAAATTTCTTGAAAGCTATAAAACTTACTATTCTTATTTAATTTTCATTAGACATTACAGCCATAAAAAGGCATAGGGGAAAGTACTCTCCCTTCGAACGTTCATGCCTTCAGTCATAATGACCAATCAAGAATTATAGATAATTATGTGCAAGTCTCACATAAAATAAAAGAAAATTCACATTATTTGAAGGAATGAACGTTCGGAGGGAGAGTATTTTTCCCTACTTTTCATTTTGGGGTTCCAATATGCGGAACAGCCTTCCGATCCGAGGAACAATGACGATCGCTGGTACATTTCCCTTATTCCAAAGCAAAAAAATAAATAAAACAATTTAAAATAATTTTTACTATACTAGTCGAGGGCTAATAAACAAAATTTACCACAAAAACTATTAGGGGAAAGCACTTTCCCTTCGAACGTTCATGCCTTCGAATAATGTGAATTTCTTTTACTTTCCCTAAGAGACTTGCACTTAATTATCACATAATTATCAATAATTGATAATAAGCTAACTAATGTGCTAACTTAGGAGAAATAAAAGAAAATTCACATTATTCGAAGGCATGAACGTTCGAAGGGAGAGTACTTTCCCCTATATATGCAAGGTTTTTTCAACTGCTGTATACAAAAACTTGGTGAATTTATAAACCTGTAAAATAAAACAGAAGCATTACATTTTTTAAAAAATACAGAGGCATAGCATTCGACAAATTGTTGCCTGTAGGAGAATATGGGATAAACGAGATGTTTGAGACTGAAATTAATGATGGAAAATTAAAATTTATGGCAAGAGCATGACCTATTTGGTATTTGGGTGGAAAAATGTTCAAACTTCCCTTTGAAAAATTGTATCAATTCACAAAGTATATGTGGTACTTTCTGGGTGCGCACTGAATATTCAAGAGTATGATAGCAACATGAAAGAAGAGTTTTCCACCATGTGGAAATTCCTTCAGACATGCTTATCTATTTATTGATTTGCCTTTCCTCCTGCGGATAATCTCGTCGTATTTTTTCCAACTTTCCCTCACACTACCTAACTTTGAGAAAAAAAAATTGTCCTGTAAAGCACGAAAAGTGGTTAAAATTGGGGAGTGGTGCAAAAGAAGAGGAAGTTCGTGCTCTAAAAACATGCCAGTGGAGGTGAAAAAGAGACTTTAACAAGAGCACATGTAAATATAGCGGCAAATAAGATGAAGAACTCTGGTGAATAGCTACAACGTTGGCTTCAACGAAAATGATTTCATAAAACTTTTAATGAGTTAAGCTTCAGCATCAATGCAAACGTTGGGGCTTTCTTGCATGGGTAAGTCGCCTGTTGTGCCTGAGAGAGAAATATTTCAGTTGAAAGAAAAATTCCCGTAGTATGGCCCCAAGAAAATCTTCTACCTCACCATCTCTTTCATCCTTCGTTCTATTCAAGGATTCACAATGAGAAAACACCTTTTTTATCCCAATACAAAATTCCATTCTGTACAACAAGACCTTACTCGAAAACTTAACAAAAATAGTATTTCTTCAATTGCATATAATATATTTGAGTTTTTTTCTTAATCTCTAAAATTAAACAAAAAACATATTATCGGATATCAATTTTGACTTATTTCATCAAATGAAATATATCCAAAAAATTGTGTGGTTACAGGTTAACATAGAAAATGCATAAAATTTGATGATAGCGAACATAATGATGTACAGTTTTTACTGTGATTTATTTTTATATTTTTAATCTCTTAATATTTTAATACTACCTTTTAAGTTTAATAAATCTATAGTGGAATGAACACCTCCTAGACAGGGAACCCTTATAGACACTTTTGTCAAAATGTTGAAATTTATTTAATATATCTCATACTATGTAAGTAATATGGCGTTTTTTCATTAATTTACGTTTTTCGATAAAGATAAGTGTTCAAATTTCGTATTCCAAATGGTACAGAGTAGGGTGTTAATAGGTCCTGACACAAGATTTTAAAGTGTCAATATGTGTTCCTTTCACCCTACAAATTGCTTTTCAATATTTTGTTTCAAACCTCCTCTTCAATGGTTACCAAGGCTTGAAATAAGAATACTACCATATAGTAACCATATAATATAATTTAATATATACAGTTATAATATAATATTATATATTAATAAACGTTTGTTCACATGCCCCATGAAAAGCATTTTACAATTAAGGGACTATATACAGTTACGTAAGCTGAACTAAAAAAAAATAAGCTCCTTAGCAGTAAAATGCATTTTTATGTTTCTTTGTTCCTCTCTAAAATAACAGTTAAAGCGATAAAAATTTTAATGCTAAAGCAGCTGCACTTTATTAATAAATCAGTTTTCTTTATTTAAAGTTAACTTGGAACGCCTTTATGTGTAATTTGATAATACTGTGATGCCAGTGTGATTTACTATACAAAATACTATCTATCTTAAACTATTTTTTCTTATAAAAAAGAATTTTATATCTCATTCATAATCGTTTACCATTTACCCGTTCTCAACCGATCTGCACCAATTCATAAATCATTCAAAAGATTTCCCAAAATAGTTTTAAGAGTAAGGGGAGTCCGTGGCAGAATTAGCCACGTATAGTTTTAGATAGTGGTTTATAGTTTGTTCGAAGGAATTTGAGGAAATCACTCTTTATTCTAAATATTTCCCTTCATATTCATTGAAATATTTATCAGCCTCATACAAACATCTTTAATACAAGTTATACATAATGAAAAATTTCATTTGCTGGCTAATTCTACCCCGGTCTCCCTTAATAAAGTTATAAGAGTTCGAATAAAAATTATTTATCGGATTATAACCAGTTTATTACCGGTTCACAACCATTTTGAACCGATTTATAAACCAGTCAAAACATTCAGAAAATTTACTTAATAATTTATTTTAAACGTTAAATTTAAAATAAAATTTATGTGTAATAATCTCAATAAAGAATTTCTGCAAGTTGGATGTGTTAATCTTTAACTATTCATTTATATTTTCATAATTTTTCTTTACACAAAAATTTAAATCTAATCTCACTTTATTAGATTTGAACTACTGATATTGTCTAGAAGCAGAATAATTTTAAGAAAATACTATTTTATGAAAATTTTTCCTATCATTGTAGGTGGAAACGTCAAAATTTTAGAACGTAAACGACATTAGTGAAGTTATTAAACATCTTATGTTGCTACGGAAACGGTGATCGTCAGGTGATTTAGGGGGAGTAGGGGAAAGTACTCTCCCTTCGAACGTTTATGCCTTCGAATAATGTGAATTTTCTTTTAGTTTTCTTAAGAGACTTACATATTTCTATGAAATATTAGTTGGCTTATCATCAATTGTTTATAATTCCGTTATAATTTAGTGTAAATCTCTTACGAAAAACAAAAGAAATTTACATTATTCGAAGGCATGAACGTTTGAAGGAAGAGCACTTTCCCCTACAGTGAAATATATTAATAATTTGAACAAATTATATATTATTCATATAATATATATTCTTGATTGTAAATTTTATGTATCTTTGGACACGATTTAAAATTAAAACTGTTATTATAATTTATTTTTCTTATTATTTTGATCTACTGGTCTTTTTTGCCATTTTTCACATTGGTCAGTTTACAAGTTTTTATTGTTCAAGTTTTCATAATCAATATAATGATTAGACTATATTCCCATAAGTTTCCAAATAAGCCGTTTATCAGCTTAAGTCGTAAGTCTATTTAGAGCATAAAAATCGAAACAAAGGTTTGCCTGCTCAAAAGCCAATGCTCTTATCGTCTTACCAATTGCATATTGAATTGAAATTACAATGCTTGAACATAAACCAGAAGAATCATAAGTCCTAGACACACTTACAACTTAAATCGAGAGAGGGTTTACTTAATTATATTCAAAGTGATGATGAAATTACATTTGCATCAGTTTCTGACTAAACCATATCTCAGCTTAAGCCGAGAAACGGTTTAGTTAGTAAGAAACTGATAGGAATTAAGTCTAGTCATTATTTTGATTATAATTACGTTAAGCCGTCTATTAAATAAGTAAGTATGTGAGTAAGTAAGTAAGTAAGTAAGTAAGTAAGTAAGTAAGTAAGTAAGTAAGTAAGTAAGTAAGTAAGTAAGTAAGTAAGTAAGTAAGTAAGTAAGTAAGTAAGTAAGTAAGTAAGTAAGTAAGTAAGTAAGTAAGTAAGTAAGTAAGTAAGTAAGTAAGTAAGTAAGTAAGTAAGTAAGTAAATAAGTAAGTGAGTAAGTAAGTAAGTAAGTAAGTAAGTAAGTAAGTAAGTAAGTAATTAAGTAAGTAAGTAAGTAAGTCAGTAATTAAGTAAGTAAGTAAGTAAGTAAGTCAGTAAGTAAGTAAGTAAGTAAGTAAGTAAGTAAGTAAGTAAGCAAGTAGGTGAACAAGTGTGCCACTTACAGTTTGTTCTGGCTATGATAAGTCGGTTTAAATGACTAATTGACACCTATAATGATATATAGAATGATATATTTTCGACACTATCGAATCGATAAATCTATAGGGTGGCGGCATTACTTGTGGCCACTGTCTTTCTTATGGCCTCCCCGCAAAAAACTAAAAACAATGTCAAAAAATGATTTCAGAAACTCTCAAAATAAAAAAAAAAATAATTGATGTGTTTTAATAGCAAATCACATTTTTTCGGTTTTCTAACAAAAATTGCGACATGGCCAAAAGTAAAAACAGGCCACAAGTATTGCCGTCACGCTATCTGATATTTTACGCTTTGTTGGGCCATTCATTGTGACATTCTTAAAAGAATGTGATTGTTGATAAACATCTAGAAGAGTTACAGGAAGTCATGCTATCGTTCAAAATTTTTAGAATCGGCAGTCAATATAGTATCGAAAGAAGATATCATTTTTTTAATCCCCCCCCTTACCCTTGATATAGGCCTGAAGCCTATCGGTTTATTGTGACCAAGATCCCATTACTACCAAACAAGATATCATGTCACCAAAGGTTTTTTTACCCCTTGCTCCAGTGTATCTCCAAAATACGATTAATCATTCATTAATCCATGCAATTAAATAAATGAAAATAAAAAACGTCTAAAATTTACTTATTACAAGGATATCAATTAACACAAAGTATTTAAAATAGAATTAGAATTTCAAGTGCTCCCAGAATGCCCATAAAGAATCTCAGTTTGCATAATTTTGTCACAGAATTTATGTTTTAGTGCAAAATCTCATTCGACGCTCTCTCTATTCAAACTCCTGCACTAAAGCCATCTCTGTAATATCCTTTGATAATCCAAAATTCAGAAGTTCATCTTCATTTTGTGACACAAAATTCTTTGTTACGGGAAAACTTCCAGGTAAAAGTCATACAAAATGTCTCTATTGAATATTTGAGGAATGTGTGAATGTGTTCTTTAGTGTCTTTAGTTGAACAAATAGTGCCTGCCGATGTCAATTAGCACAATCTTCAATTTTCACTCTAATTTGATCATATCACGGTCTGAGGAAAATCTCACTGAATCAAACCCCAACGTTAGCACAACCACCGCAAAACATCATTCTGTTCATGTTGTTCTCTGGGTGTAGCCCCAAACTACACTTTCATTGCTCTTGTACCTTAAATAATAAAATTTTCACGCACAGTTCACCACGAACCACCCTCAGATCCAAAAGGCGCCTCAAACCCCTTGTCAACCCTCTAACTCCTGTCGAAGAGAGAGAGCTTAGCCGTGTAAATTTGTGTGTGGGTGTGTCTGTCTGTGGAAGTGTGAGTAAAATCATCCTTTCTGTATCAATTCAATCACCCTTATGGCTTCACATCTCACAGGAAAAGGGCTCTCTCTGAGATGGAAAAAAGTTCTCTGAGTGAGGGAAAGCTCCACGAGATGAAAAACCATCTCTCTCGAGTACCTCATGGGAAATCCACATGGAAATTGATGGAGAGAGAGTCGCGAGAGAGAGAGAAAGTTTAGGACACAATGTGCAAAAGCTCAGAACTTCGACGCGTCGCTCAGTCGTGGAGTGAACGTCGTGACGGGTAAACGTGAGGAAAATGCAGCTCTGGCTTTAAGGAAAATTCGGCGGCAAGAAGCGCCAAGTCTGCTTCCTCCGCGAAGGATCAATCATATAAAAAAAAACTTTCGACTAAACTTTAACGACAATTGAAGATCGTTACAATTATTCGGTGTTTGAATTCAAACTAACAGATAGTTCGTGTGACGGTTTACGGCTTTTTTTTTCGCGAAAGTGCGATGAAGATCTGATAAAAGATGTAGAACTTTGCGACGTGCTCGAGGCATTTTATGACCGGGTTCCTAAAATCTTCCCACCTCATCAGACACTCAATCATCCTCCAAGACTCGTGAGAAGCTTGGTGCAGGAAGAATCTGAAGAGGTCCACAAGAATTTCCAAGCATAGAAAAATCCAATAAAGTGAAACTTCAGGAAATATAATAATTGTGACGAAAGAGATTGTTATTGAGAGGCGAAGAGTTTTAGCAGGAGGCTGAGCTGTAAGTGAATGAAAGTCTTCCACTTGAAACTTGGGAGATGAAGTGCAAAATTTTCTGGAGTTTATTCTTCTTCACCATCAATTCTGTCATTTTGGCAAAAACTGGTGAGTGACAAATTAATCAATTTATTCTAAAAAAAAAAAAGAATACTCCATCAAATATCTGAAAGTCACAAAACAACCACAAAATCACTACAAATTCCTCAAGTCAAAAAGACAACAAAGAAGACATTTGTTGTGTTGCCAATCCAACCCAACCATTTATCACAATACAAGCTCTACAATACCTTCGTCTCATCCCCGATGGCACTTCCGCCGGATGAGATGGCAAAAAAGTGCGTGTAGCAGTATTGATTCCCGAGGAAAAAAAACCCCATTCAGTCCAAAACTCAAATCCTGACTCTAAATCACAAGAGTTAGGGGCTAAAGCTTTCCATTCATGTCCCCACAGGGCCCTATAATCATGCCACACCGGTACCGGCGGGAAAGATTGAAGGTAACCTAAGACGTACCACATAATGATGCAAATAAATTTCCATCTTCCCCATAACAGGAAACCCCCCGCATTTTCCTCTTGGAGAATACCAACAGAAAAATTTACCAAATTCTTCAAGATGTTTGCTGAAGTTCGATAAGAAAATGTCATTGAGATTCAATTCATAGGAATTTTCTTATGAAAAGACTTTATGAATTTCACTTAAACTTCTGCAAACTTGGATTTTGTGACAGAAAATTTGCAACACAATATTGCATAGATTTCATTTTTGAAAAGTTTCTCTCATTGAAAATCAAACTGATATACACTCTTTGAAAATTTGTATTTCAGATTTTTGATTTGGCATATGCCCTTATGGGAAAACTACACAGAAATTTTCTGCCTTTCCGTATCATTGTGGAAATATTTCAATAAAAAAGGGGTATCCTTTTGAAAAAAGAATGGTCTCATAGATTTTATACAGCCGAGTTCCTCAAACTCGAACTCCTCAAATTTGAACGACGCGACGGTTGAGTTCAAAATGTAAAATTTGAGGTTGTGTGAAGAAAGTTTTGCGTGGAGTCTAAATTAGAATGATTTTTCTCTGGTGTTTCTTCA
Source organism: Phlebotomus papatasi (assembly GCF_024763615.1). Taxonomy (NCBI): domain Eukaryota; kingdom Metazoa; phylum Arthropoda; class Insecta; order Diptera; family Psychodidae; genus Phlebotomus; species Phlebotomus papatasi. Next base: position 97,141,311 of record NC_077223.1, read on the forward strand.
ATATTATTGTATTATATTAACTTCCGCAACAAATTCCATTTATTTCACAATAAATTACACTGATATATTCTCTAGAATTGTTTATCTTAATTTAGAGAAGGTGCATTTCACATGAATTCCGTTACATTTTTGAAAATATGATTCAAATTTGAGGAGTGAGAAATGTCATCTATACCCCCCAAATGTTCAAATTTGAGGAACTCTACCGTACTTTATAAATATAAAAAAAAACAATGCAATGCGCTTTGAAACAAACAGAAAATTAGAGCAAAATTCAGATTTTGAACGTTAATTTTTAGAAGATATTCTTTTTTTATTTTAATATTTTTGCTGAGATTCATCAAAAAGATGTTTAAAGTTATCTACAAATTGAGAACAATTTTCTTGAAAAATTGTCATTTTGACGTAATTTTGAAATTTCCCCTAATGGGCTCTACACCAGAGGTGTGCAAGAAACCGTTGAAACCGAATTAACGTCAAATGAAACATGTATGTCAATGGTCAAAACGCTACTATAACAAACATATTTTGACATTAATTCGGTTTCAACGGTTTCTTGCACACCTCTGCTCTATACACTAGAAAAATTTAAGTCCATATTTGACAATTTTTCCTACACAAGGGTAAAAAATTTGTTTCAATTTGGACATAAATTTCTCTAATATGTAGAAACCATAAATCAAAACGAAAATGTCTATTGATGAACGTTTTTTGATTAAGGCTGAAGCTTCAATTCTAAACTAAATCTAACTTACTAAATAGGTTTTATTCTAATTTGAAGGCATTACTAAACTTCTTATTTCATTGATCAAAAATAGGGCTCTAACTAAACGTCCCATGTGCCTGATCACCTGCTAATTGAAGTACACACCAATCCTATCAATAATTTATATTCACATAGTATAAGCAGAAGTTGAAATGTTAGGTATTTGAAGCTGTACTTAATTTAAATACAGTATAAGAAGTTTTATGATATTAAAATAGTAAAAATTCTACGGAAATCAATATTGACAAACTTATTTGAAACATTTTCCTCGCTAATAATGTCTACACACTACAAGCAATTTTCGTCAAAAATTGCCTTTTTAAATAAATTCTGACGTTTCTGCCTACAAGGATAGGGTAAATTTTCTTTAAAAAGGCAGTTTTTAAAGAAATTTCTACAAGTGTGTAGAGGCCATTAATAGCCTTGCATAATATGCATAATATGACATATCGATCGCTCAGAATAAAAAACGAACAACTCGCAGTAGGCAAATTTTACAGGACAGCGATTTCAAGCTCAGATTTTACATGGAGAGTATATGAATTTTGAGATTTAAAATCTTTATAACTTTGAAAATAATTATCTTTCAAGTATAATATTCAAAGAGAAGGTAGAGGGTATAAAGAAGTATCCAAGAAGCGAATAAAACGTTTTTTTTATAAAAAATCGAGTTGTTCGACTTGTATTCTGAGTGATCGATTATGTCCATCCTACTTTTCATACCCTTCTTCTTTTGAATATCATATAAATTAAATTTAGTTCAGTCCAATGTTGAGACCGAAGGAGTGGGACAGGCTTAAGCAAATCTTTCGAGAAAGGTATACAAATTTTGATTTCATGGAATTTTACCGATATAAAAGGTGTGACAGAGCCATAAGTTAAAATATTCCCTAAAAACTTACCCTATAAAAAATTAAAAAAGTTGAGTCATAAACATAGCTAAACCTAAAGTCAAATTTCGTAAAAGCCTTGCTATCTCAATGACCCTTAGAGCTTTATGGTGATATTCCAGTGAAAAATCAACATGTTTTTTTTTTAAATTTACTGTATAATTGGCTTTTCCTTGAGTTGGTTATTATCACGACTGACTGTTTGGGGATTTTAGAACAAAGCGATAACTGGGGAAAACAATCGAGATAGGAACCACCAACCCAAAAAAAAGTCGATAATATGCTTTTGAGAACAGTCAATAAAAACAAAACATATTCATTTTACATTGGAACAGCGTCGACTAATTATTATCGAAAACATAGAAAATATGTTTTGTGTAACATATTTAGTTGATAAATGTAATTTAACACTAAATATTTACTTATTTGTTGGTGATAACTGTGATAACAGACGATAAATTAAACAACATTTGTTACAGGGTAGAAGCCTGATATTAAAAGTTAACTATACGATACGTTCCAAATGGTAAAACATGATTCATATAAAGCTACTGTAAATATACTATAATTTTACTAATAGTTACTGAAACTCTCTGATGAATTAGTAAAATCAAATGTCCTAATATTCAAAGTACTTGATTTGAAAACAGAACATTAAACCGTGAACCCTTGAAACAATAAACTTCCTAAACTACTTTCCCCTTCAGTTATGTAAATTGCATATTTGTTTTCACAGTACTGTCGTGTTATTTGCAAATAATGTACAAATTTCACATAAATATCTCCATGTTTCTTAGAAATACATTTCCCTAATCTCGATGTTTAATAGTTTCCAAATAAATGCTGCATCAGTGATTAATTTGTGGATTTGTAGCACCATCTGTGTTCATGGTTTAATATTGCCTCAATTAATAGCCCCCTAAAGTGCACCATTGAAAATATTGATTATTTTGTGAGAGATGGTGCAAATTATGCACTATTGTGAATGTTGTATTGAAAATTCAACCCTTTGTCATGAGATGCTGAACATTGAGTGAATTCTGCAGCATGTGCAGTGATCCTCCTTCAGATAGGTCTCTGCCTTATATGACTGTTAAAACAAAAGGGAGAAGACTTCTGCAAATACTGCATCATTGCAATAAATACAGCGAAAAGTGTAATTTATACAGCAAAAGGGTGCTACAGGGTAAAAGATAGTATTGGAGTATGTGGTGTCCGTGGGTAAATTCCAGCATCCCCGGACATGCTCATGGAAACCACCCAGAAGCACCACCCCGACAATTGTCGATCTCGCCCCGTGTGCCAAACGACGCCCGCCGGTATTTAATTCGTTTATTTGATTTATTGTTTGTGTGGTTTTAACGAATTATCCCAGTGGATGGGGATGGAATTGGTTGCGCAGAGGACATAATATGAGCTAGTTGAACTGCAACAGATGCTACATACTTAGGTATAACGTTCTACGCTACATTATTGACATCATTGAGGTTAGAATTAAGATTAGAGGTTAACACTAAACCTATCAAGACCGGTTAAATTAACCCTTTGACGACGAGACAGTTTTCGCTAACCGAAAATCAGCAAAAAAAAATGAAACCAATATACAAAACTTGTAAAACGTCTTACATCTAAACTTTAAAAACCAGAGTCTGATTTGGAGTATTTTTTGTTTCTATGAACGATACGGACAAGAATAGCCCAAAAATTTGAATAATTTTTCTGACGATACCAATAACTGATAATTTTCACTCTAACAAAAAATTTTATGTTTGAGTATTGTAGTTTCCTTTTCCAAAACGGTTTTGCTTAAAAAAAACTGGAAGTATAAAAAATAATTAAAATTAATTTTCATTATGAGAATTTTAAAATTCGTCATTTTTGAGCTAAAATATTTATCATATAGCAAATAGGTGGAGACTTGCAAAAAATATCCTAGATTCCTTCAACCTCATACTTTACAATTACGTATAAACACAAGAAATAAATAACTTTAGGTAGTCAGGAAAAATTATTTTCTTTATGGGACACCGGTGTTCCAATCGTCCTTAAAGGGTTAACCGGTTTAAAAACTTTTTTAAAATTAACATTTATTTTGAACGGTACTAAAATCGCTGTCAAACTTTATAATTTTCTTAGAATATGCATATAATATATTTTTCAGTGTTTAATTCTAATTTTTCCTGTTTTCTATGAAAAATTTGTTGAGTGTCCTACCTACCGCGGTCTCTTTTTTTTTAATCGAGCGCGTTAGGAAAAACGAAGAAAAACAGTCGGTAGGTTTAGTGTTAATATCAATATTCATTTTGAGATCCATATAAATAAGAACCGTATTAATCTCAAGCGAATTTGATTATAAGACCAATCACTTTGTAAGTAATTTGAATGGAAAAATTGGTAAAAAAAAAGTCGAAATATTAGTTGAAGACCTAGTATGTATGATCGGCCTAACTGCTAAGATTAAAGTGTACTTATATAAACTTCAAGTTTAAAGAGCTTTCACGACAGGACGAACATAGGTTCGTCCGAAACTTTGACTAGAATCTTCCTCTCAAACGCAGGCAAGAGTTTATTATATTCAGATGACAATTAGAGAACTTTCATGATCAAAGTCATGTACAATAAAAATTTCGTATTTATAAAATGTATGCAAAGTATTTAAGAACGAGATGAAGAGATATGAACTTTGATTTCATAAGTTTTTTCTGATCTAAAAGGCTTACCGAAACATTTAATTAAATTTTCCTAATAAAATTGGCGAAATTTGAACAATTAACCTCTAAGGCTAAACCATGAAGACCGTTTTATCTGTTTACATTTTCGTCCCATTTATTTCAAGTCTGGGCCCTGAGTTAATGCTCTAAATTTTTTATATGAGATAATCTTTTTATTTGAAATATGAAGGAAATCCTATTATTATTAATCGTGTCGAGACACTTTATTTTGTATTACAATTTAATGATTACAATGTGCTCGTACTGGAAGAATCTGCTGATCGTAGACCACCCACACTGAGAAAAAAAAGAAGCTGCGATTAACTTTTTTTTGTTATAAGTTTAACACTTTTAGGGTGTAAAAATATATCAACATCTTTTAATGTTAATTTTACACATTTAAAGGGTAAAATCAACATGAAAGAAGGGTAACTTTAACCCATAATACACCTAAAAAGGGTAATATTTACACCGTTTTCGGATCAATACTGCAGGGTAAAATTAGCATTTCCGGAATGTTATTTTAACTTTTTCGGATTTCTCTCACTGCAGGTACGCCTTCCCCATAGTGAATGCTTCTTCCATGCTCCTGAAGGTTTTTGGACAGAGGCGGTGCATTTTATTACGTTTTGCCACAGTAAAAATGTCGTTTTTCTGACATTCGGTTGATTGCACCGGACGGGGCTCGAACTCACAACTTTGCGAGTCGAGTCAGAGATCTCGTCCGCCCAAGATCCAACTGTCTTGCCTATTGCGCCACTGAGATCCCCAATTAAATCTTAAAATATGCATAAATATCGCATCAGAAATACGAAATTCGGTCTAAATGTTTTTATATCATTTATTTTTTGTCAATAAAACACAAACGTATCGGCAATTGTTTCAAAAGAATGTTACTCTAATATTCTCTATCATCATAATTTTCAATTTCTTATCCCTATTAGGGTCATGCCGCGGGCCTATAATATCCAGTTTAGCAGCCCACGCCAGCAGATCCTTCGCAATTTTGTGTTCATTCATTACATGTACGTTCACGGTCAATCTCAAAGCGCATCAAGGCAAGATCCTGAATTTGATTAAGCCACCTTGTCCTAGGTCCTATGATTTTTCTGCGATCGAAACATATTATATCATGCATAAAAATAAGCAAATATTCAAATAAGTATGAAATATCTCAAAATATGCACTTTGAGGACCGTAAGAACGTAAATGTGTGCAAATATAAATTTTAGTAGAGTCTTTGAACCCCTTGAACTCTCTGAATGCTCAATAAGAATAAGTAAAAAAACATAGGGGAAAGTCGTCTGCCTTTAAATGCAGCAGCCTTCAAATTTTGCGATATTTTCGTTGTTCGCAAAAGCATAAATTATATTCTATTAACTATTAGGTAGCTATCCATCATCCTCACAAATAATCAAAAAATGGAGAGCCTAGCTCCTATTTCCTAGATGCTAGATCAAAAAAAATGAAAATGAGCTCTAAACTGTAATTTTGATGTTCCACAAATCATGTGATTTTTCATAGTAAAAATGATTTTACAAATAAATCTTCCATTGTGACACATAGAAGGTTAATCAGGCTTAATATTTCTGTTAATACATTTTGGTTCAAATGACACAATTTTTGTGGGTGGCAAAAATTTGCAAATATCACCCTGCAGCAGCCTTTAAATGCTAATGTCGTGTGCCTTTAAATCCTATCTTTCCATACATCAAAACATGTGAAATCGAACTCCTACTTTTCTCTGACGAACGTCATACAAATACTTATAACCTGCTATCTTGCTCCGGCCGGGATGTTTCAAGTTGACAATTTTCAACTTCAATGGCTTTTTCTTCCAAATTTTCATGTGCAAAACAGTGCTTCAGAAAAATGTGAAGAAAAGTTATTGTGTAATGTCTTTTGACTGTAGTGATGATTTTAGTGAGTGCGTTAGGCTTCAATCTAATCATTTATAGCCCATTTAGTTTTATTGATTCAATATTCTCAGTGAAAAAAAAAACATTTAAAGGCAGCTGCCTCGCGTTTGAAGGCAGACTATGCCAGCTGCCTTCATACAAATCGACATCACTTTTTAATTTCCTCAGAAGGAAATACTGAGGACTTGCGAGTGCTAAATGAGGTAATCATATACGCCGAATGAACAAGAGAATTTTTTGGTGTAGTAGAAAATAAAATCCATTTTGTGGATTCTTCAGAAAAAAATCTGAAATTTGGAACTCCATTTTTCGTTTGAAGGCAGACGACTTTCCCCTATATATTTTAAGCGGTTCTAAGTAGACGCTTTAAATTCAATAAGTGCAACATGCTGAGCTGTAGACACTTATGACTTAAGGCACGAGATGGCTTAAAGTAATTATGATCAAAATAATGATTAGACTAAACTCTCATCAGTTTCCTACTTAAGCCGTTTCTCGACTCAAGTTGATAGACGGATATTAGTCAGAAATTGATGTAAATGTAATCTGACCATATATTTGATTGTGATTATGTTAATCCATCTCTCGGCTTAAGTTGTAAGTGTGCCTAGGGCATAATATTTCTTGTACAATCCCTAAAAAAAATCACCTAAAATTTTTAAAACCGTTAAAATTAAAGTTAACTTTGAAAATCAAAAAATGTTCCTTATGCTCTTTCCGACTTGACTAATTAAAATAATTCCTAAAAATATTTTTTGCTTAATAGCATTTGAACTGTATTTAATTTTAGATGATTTCCAACTTAACCCATGGTTAAAGCTCAATTCAATTGGCTTATACAGTGCAGCCATGAAAATCTCTGAGAATCCCTTACGAGCTAACATTGACTTTCATTCCAGTTTTACCCACATACAGCAACTTCCCAAAGCTGATCGTCTGCACGTTTCCGATGATTCAGAAACTTTATCATCGTCTCGGGGTTAAGCCGCTTTACCAACTTCAAATGATTATCTCTTGTTGGCATTTTCGTCCATTAAACAATTCCTAACAATTCATTTGATATACTGGTAAATTGTTCAACTGCTAAATATAGACGTTAAGTGGTTGGAAAAGTGTCTCAAAGCATTGAGGAAGTGTCTCACGTTTTAGTGCTATTTCGAGATGATCAAATTGAATAAGTGGTTATGGCAAATTGAAATGATTCTTCCCACATGTACAAATATTTCATATTAGCACCCAAAATGGTCCAGAAGTTCAATATAATATTTCCTGAGCCCTTTTTGCGCACCAAGCATATCCTCCCTCTTGGTGTTTGGGTAGGATGGAGAGTGGTGAAATATGTTGGGATAAATTGAAGATGACGGCCGGAAAATATACTCGTAGGACTATCAAATTCAATATTCACCCCACGGATGCCACCTTTCGATTCTATAGCATGCTCCTAAGCAGAAAAAACAAGGTGGAAAATATGATAATTTAATTTCCAACTGCAACCTCGACCTCCTGCATAAGGGGAAAATCCTTAAAGAAATCTCACACAAAAGACCCAACCATGCGAGAGAAAAACGTTTTTTTTTGGCACACAAGGAAAAAATTACTAAATAAATTTATTCTCCCAGAAAATATGTAAATATATCTTGGAATTTATTTTCCATCACTGCAAATAGATACACTCGTACGTGAGAAAGTGGAACACTTGGGGTACAGTTTTCTCCCATCCATCGGTCAATCCAGTGTGGTGGAAAGTGAGTTGAGAGGAATCTAGAAAAAAGATTAATAATTAAATCAATGAATAGTACAAAAAAAATTAAAAATCTATTTTTATGGCCCTCAAACAATTTCTCAATTTAGAGAAATTCAATAGATTGGCAATCAAAACCAAAAAATTGAAAAAATGTAGATACAAGAAACACAGACAGAAACAAAGCATTAGAGCGCTTGTATTTGAACTAACTTTTCTATTGGTTCATCATCTGGCTTGTCAGGATTACCACAGGACGTAATACAGATTTTTAAATTTATTTCCTTGTTAAAAAAAATGAATGTGATAACGGTTAATGTGCTTCAAGCATACCTCTGATCATAAAGTTTGACTATCAATTTTTTATATCTCATGTAATGAAATTTTGTTAGATGAAAAAAAAACACATGTTACAATGGCAAAGCGTGTCATACTTTACGAAATGCTCGAACTCGGGATTTAGATGACATACCTACCTCACAAGTTTACCCAAAATAGTTTTGATGTAAAACAATCGATTTTTTAACAAAAATTACGTATCGGTCCATAACCGATTTATAAATGATCGAAACCACTTCATACTGGTATAAAGAATTCCAAGACATTTCTAACGTGCCATCATATGAGCCTCTTGGTTGAGAAATATGCCCTCTAGATCTTTTTTAACCTTAACTTTGAAAAACTGTTATTGGGAATGATTCAACGATATTTTTGTATAAGGACGAAAAGCCCGCCTAGGTAACCTCTAAAACATCCAAAAATTAAAAGAAATCACACGAAACATTTTGAGCAATCCTGAAAAACATGGTTTTGGAGAGGTAATGGATGAGTTGGGGAGGAGACGAGGGGCTTATTAACCTTATTAACGATCCTTGAGTCGACTTATGTGAGGATACGTCACAGGTCCTCTCAGGTCCTAAGTCTTTTTCTCTAACCGTTAGGACTCTAGCCGTGATAGAAGCCGGATGGGACAGATAGACAGTGTAACGTCAAAAGAATCGAAACTTCAGATTTCTAACCTCTAAAACATATTCAAAAATTAAAAAAAAACACACGACGGGTTTTGGAGAAATCCCAAAAAACTTGGTTTTGGCGAAGAAGAAGAGCGTGGAAATGAGAGACATGTTAATGGTTCCAGGATCGACTTATGGAAGGTTCTATGAATGTTCTAAGTGTCTATATGTGACCGTTTGGCATCTAGAGCTGTCGACGATTGGACCAAAAACTCAAAACTTCGGATATCCAAAATTTTATTAAAATATGACCCCTTGAGGGCTAAAGAGTCGACTTATGTGTAGTGTATATATAACTCAAGATCGAGGCATTGTGTATAATACGCTCCCTGAGAATTTCGAACAGTAAAAGTCTGTTATATTTTATAACATTCTCTAAATAGCAATGCCTCAATTTTGTTTTAAATTAAGTGAAAATTAGAGATTCTTTTGTAACGCAGACTGAGAACTAAATACATTATGCCACGGTCGCCACATCTTTAATCATCTTCACTGAGAGAAAGCCGAAAAAGTCAAAATAACATTCCGGAAATATTAATTTTACCCTGCAGTATTGATCCGAAATCGGTGTAAATATAACCCTTTTTAGGTGTTTTATGGGTTAAAGTTACTCTTTTTTCATGTTGATTTTACCCTTAAAAAGTGTAAAATTAACATTAAAAATATTGATATATTTTGACACCCGAAAAGTGTTAAAGTTATGACGAAAAATGTTAATCGTAGCCAATTTTTTTCTCAGTGTTCTTTTTAGAGTGCTTTGACAGTTTCGTGTGATCGTTCACTGAGCGAAATCCGAAAAAGTTAAAATAACTTTCCAAAAATCTTTATATTACCCTGCAGTATTGATCCCAAATCTGTGTAAATATTAAGATTTTTAGGTGTATTAGGGGTTAAAGTTACCCTTTTTCAAGTTAATTTTACCCTTTAGAAGGTGTAAAATTAACATTAAAAAATGTTGATATTATTTTTACACCTAAAAGGTGTTAAAGTTATGAGCAAAAAAGTTAATCGCACGCCCGTTTTTTTCTCAGTGTTATAATGGTAAACAGCTCTTGATACAGCGAATAAATTTTGACATTTTCGTTGCTGACGATAAACGACAAATCAAATGCCATTCGTAAAGAAAGTCAATCGAATAGGGGTAAGGAAATCTGGCATTAAAAGTTTACCTTGTGTGCCGATCAGCACGATCCTGAAGTCTGATTGCACCATCAACGCGATCAACGCGAGCTTGGAAACTGATCGGCGCGTTCAGTCAATCTGCTACTCACGGTGTACTCACTGTCTATAGGCACTTTGCTACTCCCTGTGATCAAAGAAAATCTAGGGGAAGTGGGGCACCTTTGAATGTAAGGCAGCTTTGAAATTGGGATATTTTACCTATGTTTAAATGGAACTGAGCCATCATAATGTAATTTGGCTTCTCAATCCATTTGTGCAGCTGAAATACTACAAGATAATTATATTTATAGTGTAATTAGCTTATACAATTAGTGATTCAGGAGTTTTCTGCCATTTTGCCCGATGAGATCGGTAGTGAAGTCGGTCAGAAGATGCAAAACAGGAGACAGAATAAATTGAATTGAATTGAAATTGAAGATAAGGCTCAACTTTATTTAAAAGTAGGTGAAAAATCCCAATTTCAAAGTTGCCCTGCATTCAAAGGTGCCCCACTTTCCCCTACCCCTCATTCAAATTCAAGTTCATGATGGTTACTCAACGGTTTATATAATAGAATTAGTTCTTCATCTTATCTACCAAACTACTAAATAATTCTTTTTAACTCTGTTCTAAAGCTCTGGAGCGGCTGCTTCAAGTTGAAGAGAGATTACTGTGGGTTATGCTGAAGTATGATGAATGTCTTGTTACCCATGGTAACAGGCACATCCTCTGATAGATTCCGTCTGTGCGAATAAATGCTCGACATTCGGAAATCAGAAGTATTTGGGCTCAGACATGTGTCAAAATGGATTTGAAAAGGACGCTCAGTGTCTTTTCCTTCGGGTGGAAAATGGCAAAAAGATGTGTGGACAGAATTTTCTAAGGAGGGAAAATTGGGAAGAAAATCCTTCAGACTAGCTCATTCTTTACCGAATTATATTCGAAAATGATCTAAAAAAATTTTCCATTCACCATTCAATTGGAAATTTTTTACTGGATTCTTTTTTTGGGCGAATTGAATACAAAATAGAAAAGAAATGAATCATAAAAACAAATAACAATAGAAGGACAAGAATAAACATTTGAAGATAGAAAATTGCAAAACATCTCAACTTTTGAGTGGTTTTGTCCAACACCCATTTCATTTTTTTTATTTACACGTAGGATATTGGAAAATAAATGAAAATTTCATGTGGCTCAAACGACAAATTGGTTAATGCAGAGGCAATTCAAGTTCTTCATGCTGAAATAGGGGAAGTAAAAAAAGAAAGAACCATTTTCCAGCTTGTCACAGAGTGCGGGATAGAATATAAAATTTCAACAAGTAACATAAAAGGAGGGAAAAATGTATATGAAAATATTTTTTATGGCTTCTCTGCCAAAGAATTTCTGCATGTCAGAGTGCAAAAAAAAAGGTGGAATAAGAATAAAGTACCCTTGTCGCATTGTTTAGTTCACACAAAAGATGAGAAATGTTTTTCCAGGACAAAGCCAAGCGAATATTGATGTTGGAAGATGTTGGGATGAATTTTATACCTCAAACAAAATATAATTGAGAATCTCATCTTATTTGCTCGGTACCTTTTTTCCCTCCAAAACTCCCTCATCTATTATGCAAATTCATTTATTTTTACCAACACTCTCTCCAGGGACACACAATTAGATCATCCGGTGAAAATGGTCCCACTGAGCCACTAATTAATGCACTGTCTTGCAAAAAGTGTAGCTCCTTTTTGCAACTCTCAAGGGAATTTATTAGTGGATGTGTACTGATGATGGTAATTCTGTGTCATTCTGCTGACACTTTTCAGTAAATTTGTAGAAATTTTATTGTTCACAGGACTGTAATTTATGTCGTTGTTGTGTAATTCATTACACTGCAGAATATCGGTTGAGCTCTAACAATAGATCTTTTGTCTATAGAATGCAATTCTGTATTAGTCAATACGCGCAGGAGTTAGGGGTATCGCACGAAACTTTTGTAATACTTGCATAAATACCACTTCGAGCTATACTTCTATTCATTGATACTGAATATGCTTTAAACAACGTTTAAACTTTTTTTGACTAATATAATGCTAATGACCAATCACTGCACTGAGAGAAATCCAAAAAAGTTAAAATAACATTCCAGAAATGTTAATTTTACCCTGCAGTATTGATCCGAAATCGGTGTAAATGTTATGCTTTTTAGGTGTATTGGGGGTTAAATTTACCCTTTTTCATGTTAATTTTACCCTTAAAAAGGTGTAAAATTAACATTAAAAAGTGTTGATATATTTTTACACCTAAAAAGTGTTAAAGTTATGAGGAAAAATAGTTAATCGCACCGTCCTTTTTTTCTCATGAGAAAAAAAGGAGGGTGCGATTAACTATTTTTCCTCATAACTTTAACACTTTTTAGGTGTCAAAATATATCAATTATTTTTAATGTTAAATTTACAGCTCTTTAAGGGTAAAAATAACATGAAAAAGGGTAAATTTAACCCCCAATACACCTAAAAAGCATAACATTTACACCGATTTCGGATCAATACTGCAGGTTAAAATTAACATTTCCGGAATGTTATTTTAACTTTTTCGGATTTCTCTCAGAGATAGAACATTTATAAAATATGTTGAAATTGAAATTGGTTCAGAAGAATCTGAATTATAATTGTAATACTGCAAAATACTGCAATACTGCAATACAAAATACTGCAAAAACCAGGTTTGGTAATAGTTTGGATATGCAAAAATTCTCAAGATTTTGACCTTTAAACTTTTAATAATTTCAATCGAGACTAAGTTCTGAAATAATTTTGGACTACTTAAACATTTAACCTTCGAAGATTCGATCTAGAGATTTTTTTTAGTCATAGATATGTAATGGAAGAAATATCCACCTAGGCTATCTCCAAAATATATCCGAAAATAAAAAAAATCGTTAGGAGTCCTTTACGAAATAAATCGAAATTAATTATTATTTTAAAAGAAAAAAGAGATATAGGGGGAATATGGGGAAAAACGTCTCAAGATCGAAATAATATTTACTTATGAGCGAGGATCACGGCAGACCGGAAATCGATATCTCTTACCGTTTAACCTCTAGCACAGTAACGAACTTTTGTACAAATAAAAATAAAATATTAAAGAAAGATATGGCAATTACAAGTAGGGTAAGGGCTCATAATTTTGGACAGTCTGTTTATAAGCATCGATGTTCCAAGTTTGAAGTGCGATATTTTTAATAATAATTGGCTTTTTTATTACTCTCTTTTCAGAAGGGTTATTTAGGAACTTGGCAAGCTATTTATTGTTTTTGTTTTTACTAAAATTAGTCTTAATACGTTTAAAAATGAATTGATATGCAGAGGTGTATTTGACTCTTATTTTTGGACGACTTGGTTATTAATTTGGACAACTTGGCTGTAAATTTGGACAGCTAATCCGACTCAACAGGGTGCCAATTGTTCTTCATTTCATGAACCAATCTTACCAAGTCCTCTTCCTGTTCATGTAAGGGAAACGTGGAATGCCACAAGAAGCCCGGAAACTTTCCATATCATTCATTAAAGTGAGTTGACTTCTGTACTCCAAGTACGTGAGGATTAGCGCATTCCTTGACCTTTCCGGGAGCCTTTCAAGGTTTTTCTCGTTACATCTCTTTCGTAGAGATGATTCTCCTTTGTTTCTTCAGGCATTTGTCTAACCTAGTCATCACAAAAGCTAAAACTTCACTAAATTTCGTGAGAAAAACACCTGTCCAAAATAAGAAGTATCACCTCACTTGTCTTTAAAAATTTCCCATTTTTCACACGAAAAATCTAATTCACAAGGCAAATCTCACTTCAGGTCAAATGTACAAATCACCATTAACGTGAATCAACATAATATTCATCGAATATTCAATAATATCACTCAAAAAAAGCAATGAAACTTTGTTAGTACTTCACTACAGCTAAATAAGACTGAAGTAAACACGAAGTTCTGTCATATTTTTCGTAAGCAATTGTTCACACTGAATTTTCAACAAAGCAATTTCAACTCAAATTATATTCAAAATTTAACGTATTCAGTGTTAAAATCTTCCAAAAAGAACAAATATTTAGATAGAATTCATTATTCATCAAATATTTGAATAAAAATCTATAATTTTAATCAATTTATTTTTAGTGTCCAATGTTATCCTCAAAGTGTCCAAAATAAGAAACTGGTCAAAATTATGAGCTCTTCCCCTATATACTTTATCAATTCATTACCCATTGGTACCGATGCATTTGAATTGGAAATTTCAAGATCTTTTCAAAAAATAAATAAATAAATAAAATTAAAAAAATAAATAAATAAATCTGTTTAAATTAGGTCCTCTAGAATGTTTAACTTTTTGGCCTTCGAAAATATTATGTCGAAAATTATCTCGATCAGAATGTAAGAACGAAATGTTTACCTACACTGGTAAAAAAAAGGATCAAATTGATCCAAATTTCATCTTTTTGCAAAGGATTGATCAAATTTCAAACTCTAAATGCACAATTATCATAAAAGAAACATGTTGATTTTATCCATTCTTCGGAAAAGGATCAAGAAAGAAGAAAGTAAAGCAACATTTAAATAAATAGTAAGCAAGAAATTGCTCATGTGAATCGTAAAATTTTCAGAGATACAAAATTAGCTTTTTGCTTATTATATTTTTTAAAGGGTATCTTTGAACATTCTTAATCAATTTAAAACTATATCTGAGCATCGTTGATACATCTGATTAAAAACCGTTCATTTTGTTTATGAAAATACACAATCCTTTATGTTTATACATTTTTTTATATAGATATATTTATATAATTTTTATATTTAAGAAATTGTGTCTCATAAATTGTTCTTAAATAAATCCTTAGTAAGTATCTTCCTTGTTGTAAATTGCGGAAAAATTTTCTGCAACGTCGTATAGTTACTGTTTATTTCATCCGGCCTACATCATCATGTGGACTTTGTATTTTCCCTCCATTTACCCTTATTCCACCGCCTCCAATCCTAGTACAATCACAGCTTGAGAAAGATTGAAGGGGCTTTTGTGGGGAATATAGGGTCCGTTATTGGAGAGCATTTCAGCTGAAATCACGGAGGGCAATAAAAAGAATTAACCCTAATAGTGGTGGCTTGTGTCTACAGAGAATTGTATACTTCTGCACACTTCCAGCAGGGTTCCTCTGGGGCCATCGCTGTACAACAAATTTTATTTGCCTCCATCGCTCATTTAATGCTCATTCGCTCCCAGACCCCGGCAGGTTGGGACGGAAAATTCGTTGTACCGGTCGATAAGGAATCCCTCCCTATTTCAATCAATTTTCTCCAAGATGTAAACGATGGTGAACTTTGGTGTGTAATCCATCGAGCTTTTTCCTTAAGCTTATACCCTCAATTTGGGCTTTCTTATGGCGCTTTTTGGGGTATGGAATTTTCCCTCACTTAGATGATTATCACAATTTGTGCTTGACGGAGTCTTTCGTCAATGAAGATGTGAAAAAAACCGTATAATTTAGCTTGATTGATTAAAAGATTCATTTGATTTATGTCTTTCACACACAAATTGCGACATTTTCTCAATATATAGTTTCGGAGATATTGAGATGGATGAAAAGCAAAAATCTACCCTTTTCTCCATTTCCCTCTTTAGAATACAAGAAAAACAAATTGGACACGAAGGGATGAAAGCAATGGTAAAATTTTCACTTTCAAGCAGAAAAAAAATACTGGAAAAGAGCCCGGTCGAAAACCAAGAAAAAAATTATAATGTTTGCACGTTTTTCATGAGGGCAAATAAGATCCAATTTTGGAGCAAAAAGGATGGTAGAGCACAAATGACTCCCAATTATAATTGGAATCCCTCATAAATGGATCCTTTTACGTGTTGTTCAGCAATTATCTCTAAGCATCTTCACCACAAATGAGGCAATGTTGATGCTAGGTGAATGTCTGATAACAAATATAGCCTGTTTTGTTATCATCCTACGAACCATTAGGATGTCAATCGCTCTGTAAGAAATTATTCTAAAGCCCCACCCACTTCTAAGAAGATTATTTGGGATCAAATTCATTTATAGGACTATAACATTCAAATTTCCTTTCTAATTCTGTCTGATTTAGTACATGTACTAAAATTACTTAAAAAATAAAAGTAAAACTGTTCAATTATGTGCTAAAAAATGATCTTAGAGTAGAAAAAATTCTTGGAGAGTTTGTTTTCAATTACAATAGCAATATTAAGTCTAAAATGTAACATTTATATTAGTATTAAATTATAAGTACAGAAAATATTGACTAGATTTTTTAGTACAAGCCAAGATAGTTGCAAACACAAAAAAGATTAGTATAAATGAATAAGAAATTCTAAATTGCATGTTTTTTTTAAGTTAGTAAAAAAAAGTAAATTTGGCGAAGGGATAACTCATCCCCATTTTACTGACAAGGATTTCTGGTTTCTCGTGTTTCGCAATGCAAAAACAGATGGCAAAGCGTTCCAGCTTTTCGGAATGCTCGAACTCCCGAAATATAGTTAACCGTGAATTATCTTCTTGAATTTTATACCGGTTTATTACCGGTTAAATTCATTCACAAATAGGAAAACAATTTTGAATTAGAAAATTGGCTTGAAAGTATTAATTTTAGAATGTCCTTGTCATTACGAAAAGAAATCGTCAAAAATAAATAATCGATAAAAATAAATCAATTGCGATTACTTGATTAGTTCATTATCGATTAGAACTGATATAGCCGGATAAGAAATGTCAAAACCATTCCATAAAATCCGAATATAACCAAATCGGTAAAAAATGAACCCTCCATAGTAAGTGACCTTTCGCCATCGAAAATTCAAAATGGCGATTTTTCCGGTTATATGTAAATATGTTCGGACAAAATGTTCATCTGGACTACGTCTAAAACATATCCGAAAACAAAAGAGATCTTATATAGTGAGCCCAAACAGAAGTAGATTTTGATTCTCCAATAGTGTCTTGGATAAAAGGTAAATAGAACTCTATTTGCACAAAAAGTCGTTGAAGTTCGAAGAATTCAAATTCAATTTCGAATTTTTATACTAAAATATATTAAATATCACACTAAAAAGCTGGCAAAAGAGTTACTCAGTGATTATGGAGTGATTAATTACTGGGGTAAGAACAGTAAACGTCGTTGTTCTGATTTTTTCTACAGATCAATATGAAGACCAACACATTTTGACACTTGAGCACTTCGAAATTCGAACAGGATATAACTTCCGCCACCTTGCAAAAGTATTAAGAAGTAAGAAAGTCTCTTTTTGGATCTTCAAATAGATTTTCGAATTTTTCAAGATCTACTTCTGTACGGAAAGAGTATGTGTTTTCGAAATAAACCAAAAAAACATGGTTTTGAAGGGGTTGGAGGGCAGTAAAGGGAAAAGGAAAAAACATTCTTTTGTTGAGGACGCATAGAAAACCGGAAGTTGATATCTCATACCGTTTAAGCTTCAGCCCGTCAAATAATATCTGCAGATATCTTTAAGATTTCTGTAGAGAAAATCTACACCTCTACAGAATATCTGCAGATAATTCTGTAGATAATCTTACGAATTTTATTTGGGCTTGGGACAAAATTCGTCAGAATATTTCGGCAGATTTTCTGACGAATCTCTGACGAATTTCTGTAGATATTCTGTCGATTGTCTGAAGATTTTTTCTACATTCCAGACTTTCCAGAAGAGATGGAAAAATTTTTCACTGAAGTTTGCAAAATTCAATAGAGTTATTTTTTGTGATATCACGGTGTTTATATAAAATAAAGAATTCTGCGACGCCGTGTTACAAGTAGAGAAAAGTGAAGTGAAAACTTTAAGCAGAGTATCGACCTAAATTTCGTGTTTTTGTATCATTCCATGGGCGATTTTTAAAAAATTAGTATTTTTGCTCGCATCTTTTTACTTATTTAAAATGTTTAATCGGTAATGCTTGTTAAGCAGAGCATACCATTTTCTTTATAACTCCTACAGTTTCTACATAAATCAACAATATTTTTGTGAAGTAATGGACACTATGCCGATTTTCTAGCAGAAATTCAGCAGAAATCTACAGATTTTCTCTGAATACACTGGAATATACCGTTAAAATTCAAAAAACCTTAGAGTAAAATCGGCAGGTAGAATAATGATTTGACGGGAGATCAGTGACAAATTCGAAAAAAAAACAGATTGTATTTATATATTACAGTCTCTTTGAGTTCGAGCAGTAAAAGAAAAGATTTTTCGGGTTTCGCAATGCAAAAATTGGGTTAGGTGTGATTCTTTCATAATCACACCTATTTATATAGCCTCGCAAAGCGCCATTCTTGAGTTTCTCTGATTTCTCGAAGAGTTTCTTGGATAATTGGCAAGGGTTCTTCAATATGAGTTACTACTTGGTCAACGTACAAGTTCGAACCTTTGAATTATGAAGAAAGCCTCACATCAGTGATTCAAAATTTTGAAAACTTCTTCAGTCTTTTGGTTTGAATTAATTAATTCTTAAACTAAAGTTTAAAAACTAAAGATTGGGTTAAGAGACACCATTCATTTAACGCTCTTTTCATTTAACAATAAAGCCAACCAAGTTCTAGAAATACAGTAGGAAAGAAAGGACGGTTTTTGGCTTTAGAATCTATTACAATCCATTGGACAAAATAAATTTAAAATTTGTGCTATGGTGCTACATGAACTTATTTTAGTAGATGCTAAAAGTGGCTGAAAGCTTTTAAAACTGGATAAACACAATGTAATAATAGCCCTATTATCCTTTTGGGGGGATATTTCACGTCTCATTAGATTCTCAATGGATTTCAAATTATTCAGGCAGAGTGGAAAGCTTAGAGGACGACAAAATTTCATCAGATTAGTTGAGAATGAGAAAACCCCATGGGAAATTGTGGTAGTACGAGTATATTCCCCTTGATTTCTACTTAAAGAATAACATCGGAAGATTAGTAAAAGATTCTCTGTCACGTAGAAATTTATTTAGTCATTTACATTGCCCATAAATTCCAACTTGTTGTTGAACAAAGTTCGCAAAGTGCCTTCGCGTTGAAACCTTTCGACAGAATGGGTAGCTGAAGGAAAAGTCTGCTCAAATTGGTGGGAATTTCAAAAGAATTTTCCACCCCATAGCAAATTGAATGCAAATTTATTCGAATCTTTCGAATGCCACGAGAACACAATATTCTTGTGGTGAAAAGCTCTGTCGTTTTGGTGCTCTTTTTCCCCAGTACAGAGTGTCTTCTCAAATGGAAAATATTTTATGGTGCGAGTGTAGTGTGGAAAAAGTGGTGAAACACACTGTCAAAAAGGGTGAGAAAATTATTTCCCCAATTGCTAACAATTTTCAGCTAAACACTCACCACATTATTCACATCATTTGGATTTCTGTACCAAAAGTTAATTGAGCAAGTGAAAAGCGGAAAATTTACTGATTCCCATTACCATGACTGAGGCAAAATTGTTGCTCATGCTTCAAACTTCACTTCAGTCTCCTACCCTTATTCATCTTTTTGGCCCAAGTCCCATGAAAAAAAATTGCGAAAACTTTCTTGAACAACTCCCTCCCCCCCTGAAAAATGTTGATGAATCAATTCATTGACTTTAACAAATTGCAATCAATTTTCTTTCCTTGTACTTTCCATCCCATCTATTTCGCCGAAATGTTGTATTTTTTGGAGTAATTTCTTGAGAGCTTTTTCTCGAAAGCTCACATGGTATCAGGGGTTTCCCTTGGATGATGATACTTGCAATATTCTTTTACGTGATCTCATACTCATGTCCCTGACGAGGAAGAACGATTAACCTGCCATGAAAGTAATTCCAAAGGAGCATAAAACGACTTTCTCTAATGGAATTTTTCTGCCTAGATACCTCGCCTGTTTTCATCAATTTCACCATTATTATCGGCATTTTTCTTCAGCTTCTCATGCAGATATTTCACAAAACTCCTACCAGGATTTTAGACGAATTTGAAGGAAGAGAGAATAATCTCTTCAGAACTTTCAGAGGTATATTTTCAGGCAAAGACGTTTACATCCTTAAAGATCACATTCTCTTATATATATATATATACAAATATATAATTTTTGCATGGATAAGGTATGCAAAGAAGCAAGGTTGAGTAACTTTTACTAGGATATCTTGAATTTCTTAGAGGTTCATTGAGTGGAAAGTCCTTAGATAAATTTGCTGTATCAAAAATTATAAATTAAGGTATGTTTATATTATATGTCACACACAGTATCATAAAATTGATTAAAAGACTTACTACATTCAGGTTCATACGCTACAATATGATAAAACTGAGAGGAATCCGAAAATGTAATCCGAAAAACTATCCGAAAATGTGACTCATATCGATCATTGAGAGGTTCATAGAGTTGTTTGTAATAACTATTAAATACTCACCGGTCTATAATAGGACATGACATTGCAGGATGAGGATTCAAATGTGAGAAATGTCATACGTAAAAAAGTTGATGAGAATGCTCAGAAAGACTTTCAGCAATGTAATTTACTCTGGTTATAACAAGTCTTATCAATGAAAATAAATGTCACGGTTTTTGAAATGAATAAAAACAAATTGTATTTTCATGCCCTAAAACTGTTTAATTTGATAGACGTTTTCTCTTAAATATTTTCTTATGTGACTTTACCAATTTCGAAACTCGTAAGTGACCATAAAGTTATGTTTTCCTCGAAATAGATAGAAAAATTATTTTTATTGTCCTCAATTTTTGAATTAATCGGCCTTTTTAAGGAGTAAGTTGAATTTCGTAGGCCTATTCAAGACTTGATGTGATAGAATTTATAGAATTTTTTCTGTACTTCTTACAATAATGCAATAAATTGTTATTGAGAAGTTACACAGCATTATTAAATGGGGATTAACCTATTTAGCTACGAGTATATATTCTCAGCCATTATCTAAGATATTTCGTAATAATTTCTTTTTTTTTTTGGAATTATGAAACATAAATTCGAAATTTATTTAGGGGAAGTGCTCATAATTTTGGACAGTCTGCTTATAAGCATCGACGTTCCAAGTTTGAAGTGCGATATTTTCAATACTAATTGACATTTCTTGTTACTCTCTTTTCAGAAGGGTTGTTTAGAAACTTAGCAAGCTATTTATCGTTTTATTTTTATTAAAATTAGTTTTAATACGTTTAAAAATGAATTGATAAGTAGAGGTGACCTTGGCTCTTATTTTGGACAACTTGTTTATTAATTTGTCCAACTTGACTGTAAATTTGGACAGCTAATCCGCCTCAATAGGATGCCCATTGTTCTTCATTTGATGAACCAATCTTACCAAGTCCTCTTCCTGTTCATGTAAGGGAACCGTAGAATGTCACAAGAAGCCCGAAAATTTTCCAGATCATTCACTAAAGTGAGTTGACTTCAGTAATCCAAGTACGTGCGGATTCGCTCATTCCTTGACCTTTCCGGGAGCCTTTCAAGGCATTTCTCGCTACATCTCTTTCGTAGAGATGATGCTCCTTTGTTTTTCCAGGCATTTGTCCAACCTAGTCATCACAAAAGCTAAAACTTCATTAAATATCGTGAGAAAAACACCTGTCCAAAATAAGAATCATCACCTCACTGGTGAATGTCTTAAAAAATTTCCCATTTTTCACACGAAAAATATAATTCACAAGGCAAATCTCACTGCAGGTCAAATGTACAAATCACCATTAACGTGAATCAACACAATATTCAATAATATCACTCAAAAACAGCGAACAAACTTCGTTAGTACTTCACCAAAACTAAATAAGACTGAAGTAAACACGAAGTTCTGTCATATTTCTCGTAAGCAATTGCTCACACTGAATTTTCAACAAAGCAATTTTAACTCAAATCATATTCAAATTTTAACGTATTTAGTGTTAAAATCTTCCAAAAAGAACAAATATTTAGATAGAATTCACTATTCATCAAATATTGGAATAAAAATCCATCATTTTAATCAATTTATTTTTAGTGTCCAATGTTATCTTCAAAGTGTCCAAAATAAGAAACTGGACAAAATTATGAGCATTTCCCCCATATTGTCAAGCTTTTCGTTTGAGTGAGCTAGATTTTTTTCGACTTTTTCAAAAAAAAAAAACAACAAATTTCTGAAATGATTCGGATCAACTTTAGATAAAGAGCCTTGTAATTCTAGACAAATCCTAATGGGTTCTAAATTGTTTCAAATCAAGAATTGCTTCTAAAAGAACAATTTAACACTTTAGGAATAATAATAAGATTCTATTGAACGTTAGGACTGGTGTGATTAATGTAGTTTGAAGATCTTAAAAATTTAGCACAATGTCTTGTTATTTGAAAATGAAATGAAATTGTAGTCATTTTTCCCGCCAACACAGTAAAGTCGGGTCGTTCTATATAAGCTCACTGTGGCAATGTCCATTATGCTCAACGCACAATAACTTTTGTTTGTAAACATGTTTTCAAAATTTCCTATGAGAGTGAGCGAGATGACTAGATCTAGGTTTCATTCACTCACATTGTGTGTGCGTGGAGCTCGCTTTGAGGACTACACTGAGAAAAAAAGGAGGCTGCTATTAACTATTTTTCCTCAGAACTTTAACACTTTTTAGGTGTAAAAATATATCAACATTTTTTAATGTTAATTTTACACCTTTTAAAGTGTAAATTTTAGATGAAAAAGGGTAATTTTAACCCATAATACACCAAAAAGATAATATTTACACCGATTTCGGATCAATACTGCAGGGTAAAATTAACTTTTCCGGAATGTTATTTTGACTTTTTCGGATTTCCCTCAGTGTACCACCAGTGTTAGTTGTAAGTACCGCAATTTAAATGGATTGTGCAGGCCGGGGGTGATTTGGAACGCTTCAAAAAACTAGAGATATAATTTGAAAAACCGGTTAAGCCTCTAATCTGAAGTAAAGTAAGATTTTTATCTTTAACGATTAGAGTATATTTTTATTTTTTTTGTTTTGATTATCATAGTCCTTACTTTCCAGGTATAAGACAGCTCTACAAATTCGATTATACCTTAAAAATTTCAAAGCTTTTCAGGTGTATAAAACATGTTTTACGGTTATAGTTTAACGATAAAGGTGTTCATAACTTTCAAAACAAATTCCTCTTGTATTTCGGGTATTTCGTTCAATCGTTTTCCGAAGTTACCGGAACCGGAAAATGTGTGGTGTAAGAATGATTCTGACGAGAGAAGGGTGAGCAATGGCAGGAATTTCGCATCGTGTCTCCTTCCCTATGTACTATTTTCACCAAGTTCTGTAGAAGGGAGGATGGGTTGAAAGTTGGGAAAAGCGCTTTCCCATAGCGGCTGAAGTCAATGATTCGGAAAATACCTCAGTGATCGTTCTTCTTGCCAACACAGGCGGATTGCCTTCCTTCCCTCGTCATCCAAAAAATGAGAAATTTTCCACACTCAAGCTTCCCCTTCGCAATGACTGCACAACATAACTCCCATTTGTTGTAACATTCACTTAGCTCTTTAGGAAAAATCTCACTGTATTGTGAAAGCGAGAGCAGAGATTGAAACAAACTGCCACGAAAATAGCAACTCATCCAAAAACCCGGCGCCTCCACCCGGAAAGTTCTTATCACTGTGCTAAAGGGGTGGTTGAGCTATTGGTTTTTCCAAGAAGTCTATTTTGCGCATTTTGAAAATGAAGCTCATTGGTAGAGTGAATTTACAACATCTTGCTCTTAAGCGAAAACGTGCTTACGATTAAAGATAAATTTGCATTTAGAACATTTTCAACTCATTCATCGAATTTTCCGCTCATTTGCACCCAAAAAGCTCCCCGAATTGGGTTCAAAAGTTTTCTATTTCTGGAGGTATTAGTATTCAGAGTTCTTATTTGATCGTGATGATGGAAATGTCTCATGGTGTTGAGTATGCGATAAAAACTTTCTTCGGCACTTGGTCTTTTTCGGGGAGGAAATGTGTTGAAGAAAAAAAATCACCTGACGACACACTCAACAGGACTTTCACACGATGTAAGAAGCGTGTTGTCGGTTTGTTTTATTGCTTTTATCTTTCAAAGAAATAAATCTTCAACAATACCTGTTGCAGCCTGAAAAAGGGGAGGAAACCAACGTCTTGGCATGTGGACAAAGGAGATATGGCGAGGTAGATGGGCGTTTTGTGCCGTTTACACTGAAAATTGTAGGTTATTCGTTTTGTAAAGAGGTTATTAAATGTTAGTCATAGTATGGTTTGCTTTGCGTATAAATTGAACAATAAATGAAGAAATAAACAAGAAAAGTTTAAAGGTGCTATTACAATTAAAAATTAACATGTTTTTTTTAGCACTTTCAGGGGCCCATCAAGCCTAATAAAAAGTGAAGATATTTTTCACTTTTCCTTGTAAAAATTTTGCTAATATTGCACCGCGACTTAAACAAATTTGCTCGTAGTTCTTGTATTATTTCGGCGAACATTATGAAATATGTATTTTTAGATAGCTTTTAATGTACGATTTCGAAATATATCAGACTGATAAGTCAATTCTCTTTAGGAAAAAACTTGCCAATGGTCTTCAGTGCCTCTATGCAAAAACGTATGGAAAAATGAAATATCGAGAGGACCCTCGCACTTTACTGTTTTTAAGTGCTTCTGCATTACCTACTTTTCTTTGCGTTGGTTCCTGTCACTACTGTGTTCCCCAGTCTTTGCTATGTTCTAAAACCACCAAACAGTCGTGATAGGAACTAACTTAGATTTAGATTTTATATGTATATGTTATCATTTAGTCCATATTATGTGGAATGTATTTTGAAGTATTCCTAGTTTTTCCAAATGTTAAAAATACTCTGGAAAGCCTATTTCTCAACAAAGTTGGGACAATTTTGGGTTCATTGGAAAGGGCTTGAAGTTCTAGCAAAATCTTATCCACTTAAATTCCTTTAGGAACTGATAATGAACTTATTATGAACAGATAAATGTTCTTTAATCTACATTCAATTTTGGGTGATCTTCCGACTA
This sequence comes from Phlebotomus papatasi, assembly GCF_024763615.1. Lineage (NCBI taxonomy): Eukaryota > Metazoa > Arthropoda > Insecta > Diptera > Psychodidae > Phlebotomus > Phlebotomus papatasi. Next base: position 97,166,526 of record NC_077223.1, read on the forward strand.
AGTTAGAGGTCAATCTAAATCCAATTCCATAAAGTTAGGGCACCTGAGAAGCTTTGTCACTCCTTTTACAAAGAGCCTTTAAAATTTTGATTCCACTTTACTCATTTTACAATAAATTTTCAATGAACCTTTCTTAATTTTCACAATTTTATTCTCTACTTATTAGTAGTAGAGAAAAAAAAGTGAAAATCAAGAAAGGTTCAGTGTTTCCGTCTATTCCCTGCTACATTCCGTCGAACCGAAATTCTAGTGATATTTTTTTTTAACATATTCTTATGATCAATATGCAAAAGGACAAATATTTGTAAATTTTACATTTGATTTTGTTATTTCGAAGAACCATGCACTTTACTATATTTATTAACTATTTTCTACTATGAAAAACATGTCCAAGCTCTATTTAATGACATAAAGGGTAGACGCTGGTATTACCAAAACGCTCCTAATATCGATCAAGCGATGCTTGTAATATCGACTTCTGTTCCAATTGATGGATAAAAAAATAATTTTTCTACATGAACTTTAATTATTATATGATTGTTTAATTATTTTATGTTTCACGATGTCAAATAAAAGATTTCACAATTTTTCCGGTAATATTTGCACAAGAAAAGTGATTTTTAAAATGTGTGTACAAAATTACAATAGTCATTCCAAATATTCACACTGCTGCCATTTGTCTTAAGCAAATACAGTCAGTTTTGTCAGTGAATTGAACAGTTTGTGCGCTTCTTATCGGTACAATTGGTAAAGATATTTTAAACCAATTAAGGATTGAAGCTTATATATGAAGATTTCATAGGTTAGTACTGTTAGTTGAGCGTAATAAGAGATTTTCTGTGATCGATAATCTCAAATTCTGATGTATGGAATATCGATCACTTTTTTTCTTCAGCAAAGACACCAAAAAACTCCTTCAATACCGGGATGATGAAATGGCAAAAGCCCTTGAGGATGCCAGGAATGGATTTAGCATTAGAGAGGCAGCTCGGATATACAATATGCCGTACGGAACACTGATGGGAAGTTGAAGGGACCAGTCCGGAAGAAAGACGTATCGGCGCTTCTGCAGTCCTTTCCTTCACGGGCTACTGTGGGTCATCCAATTACCAAGGATCAACTTCTAGACAGTGTGCAAATATTGTGCAGGAAATTGAAAATTCCAAACAATTTTATGGTGTATTAAATTATTTTGATTGTTCCCTTTAGAAATTAAAGCTAAGTATTTGAATTATCTGCATCTCAATGGGTCAAGTGGTAGGGCACTCGCTCTATGATGCAAGTGTCCCGGGTTCGAATCCCCTTTAGATCACCAGGAATTTTTGTGACGTTAAAGGCGTTCGAATTGCATCCCGTGAGCTTCACTGTACTTGATTCCACGGGCATAGGACTGACAACCTCATCCCGTACAAGAAAAAATAATAATGCATGTCTAGAAATCCCCTTGTGAGAAAGCCTAGTTCCTTCATGGAATGTTGTGCCGGCATTATTATTATTATTATTATTATTATTATTTGAATTATCTACTTTTTTATTTTAACGGAAACTATAAAATACATATTCACATTCCCTGATGGTACGTGTAAAACCCATTTTTTCCTTGATCGATATTGCAAGCATCGACTGATCGATAATACCATCAGATGATCGATATTACATGCAAATGCACTTCGAAAAGTTTCTCGTGTTTTAAACCACTCCAAAATAAATATATCAAGAATGTAAGTGGTCGATCTTGTAGAGGACATCTGCAAGATTGACTATAACAAGTTTTCACTTCAAAAATATGAATTTATATATGGCTTTTGTCTGTTAAAGTTGATCATTTCCTTAACTGATCGATAATACCCCCGTCTACCCTATAAATTGAACTTTTCCGCAACATCGATCTCGATGAATGTAAATTGTTGACCACAATGAAACTTTCAGGGTGACAGAGAGGTGGGATAAACTGGGGGGAGGGAGGGGTGGATATGGTAAGTTAAACTGTAAGCAAGTGAAAAGTTTGGCAGGCGAAAAGACTTCCTTTATTTGGTAAATGTGGCAGTGTCGAATTGGTCGTTTGAGTTGCAAGCTTTTAAACTAATTTCAAATTGATTGTGACACATACTTTGGAAGCCGCATTAACACTCACAACAATTCAACTCTTGATTCACATCTCAAAATAAATTAAATTGCAATAAGTTAGTTGGGATTTGCTGCGTTGATGGCAGAGTTGAGCACCGCACAAACCAATAAAACTTTCTCTTGCCTTTTCGTAAGCCACATTGGAGAATAGCTGTTCGAATGAGCTTTTAATTTCATGAGGTAATTTTTGAGCAAGAGAGCTTTTATCTGGTTGTTGCCACTCTTGCTATTCCTGCCAACATTATCATTCTATCTGACGATTTTCTTGTCCTTCTTCCCCTACTTGAAGACTTTATAGCACCATAGAATACCACTGAAGATCCTTTTACCCCAGAATGATAAATTTCCTCTGGAACGAGCATTAAAATTCCACCAATTCTCCAACCATCTCAAAAAGAAAATTTATCCAAAGAAGATATTGTTTTGTTTACTCAAATGTCGTATCTGTATCTCGGTATAGAAATCTCCGTGAGACATTCGGTAAACATTACAAAAGGATTGTTAATATTTTGAATGCATACGAAAAGCTTTCTTGAAAACTCCTTCGAGTAAACTTTCGTCCTTATAATGTTGTATGGGGAATTGAAATACAAAACAGATTTCTCTTTTATTCTGCATCCCGCAGACAATTCTTATGGGTTTTCAATTGTTTGCACCAACTCACCAGAGACTGCTGCCTCCCTAGAATCCATCTTTCTCGTCCTGGCTTCCGCTCAAGTGGATAATGTTGGGGTGTGGTTGAAAAAAAGTATCTATTTATGAGACCACACACACTCCCTCTGGGCAAAAAAAGGGGTTGTGACATTACTATCCATAAGTATCCAAAGTCAGGAAAAATCGCTGAAGAAAAAAACAGAGCGAGATGGAAGGCGAGAAAACAGATCACAATCGAACAATGGGGTTGAAAATGGAAGTGAATCAAAAGGAAGATTGAGCACACTATCTCAGTTTCAACCCTCCTCTTAATTCACCACTTTCTTTTGTGGTCTGTGTAGAATGAATGGCTAAAAGGGGCTAAAGGGGTATGAGACAAACAATTCTCTGCAAAAGCAAATATTTTTCCTAAAGAACCTCCCTAAGTACAATTTTATTCGCTTTTTTTTAAGACACCCAAAGCCACAATAAATGTCCATATTGATTTTTATCTTCTCTTTTCTTTAAATTTATATGCATATTACATTAAGGGTAAAAAATGTTTACGTTTGTGCAAAAGAAGTGATAAAGCGTCCCAATTTTGCAAGAAGCCCCAACTCATTAATTCTTATGATGAAAAAAATTGATCAAGGATTGAATTTTAACCACCACTAGGGCTAGATACTTAATCCTGATCCATATGCTCCTAGGTCAGTAAGAAAAGAGATCGTTTTTTGAGAAATTCCAAATGATAATTTATTTATTGCTCAACCTCATATCTTAAGATCGCATATGGATTTCAAGTTTAAACCTTTTCTAAAGATCTACTGATTCAAATTTCTCTTACATCTCTCCGCATTTGTTGCGAAACCTCTCAAAAAAATTAATTCAAATTTATTTCAATAGGTTAAGAGGTTAAGACTAATCTATCCAGAGGTATTTTAAGATTTAACCTAGAAAATTTAAATGAAATGTCCGTCTTGGAAATTTCCATGTATTTATAGAAGGAAAAAACATTTTTGATTTGAAAAATACTAAATTTTGGTTAGTGAAAAATGAAAAATATAAAATTAATCAGTAATTACTTTAAAATTAATACTATCAAAACAGTTTATAATGCCTCTGGCACACCTTTTTGACCGGTAAAATTTCATGAAATCAAAATTCGCATTCTAGTCTTTATCAATAGATTTGCATAAGTCTCTCCTACTCTTTCGGTCCAAAAATTGGACAGAACTAAATTGAATTTGTTATGACGTTCAAAAGAAGAAGAAGAAGAGTTCGAAAGAATAGAATAGACATATGCAAAGCTCTTGAGAAAGAAAGGGATGTGAATTTCGATTACATGAAATTTTCCTGATCTAAAAGGTTTGCCAGAGCCATAACTTCTTAATTTTCTTTTGCTAACAATATTTCACTGCACCGAAAATACATTATTTAATATTTTAAAATAAATACATATTTATGGCTCCGGCCCACCTTTTAGATCAGGAAAATTTCATGAAATTAAATTCCTTTCTCTGAAATTAAATTTCTTTCTCACACGCTCTGCATATGTCTATCTCATTCTTTTGGACTCCAAATTCGATTGAGCTAAATTGAATTTGTTGTGATGTTTAAAAGAAGAAGAAGAGTGTGAAGGAATGAGATAATCATATGCAAAACGTGTGAGAAGAAAAAAGATTCGAATTTCGACTTTAGGAAATTTTTCTGGGGAAAATTTCTGGGGATCTCAGTGGCGCAATTGGCAAGACCGTCATGTCTTGGGATGATGAGTTCTGACTCGACTCTAACAGTTGTGAGTTCGAGTCCCGCCCGGTGCAAACAAGTAATGAATGTTAGAAAGACATTTTCACTGTGATAAAACGTAATAAAATGCACCGCCTCTGCCCCCAAAAAAAATTCCGGGGGCATGGAAGTAACATCCACAACGGAGAAGCGCTCCTGGGCGGTCTTCACATGGAGACTTAGCAGATTCTTCCAACACGGGATACAACAGCAATATAAAATGATATCATTGTAACAAATATCCCGATACGACTAAATAATAGGAAATTTTCCTGATCTAAAAGGTGTGCCGGAGTCATTACTGAGCATTTGTGATGAACTTTCTGGAACTCTTAGCTTCTAGGTTTAGATCTCGAACCTGATAGACGGACTATTTCAGATAACCAAAGAAAAAAAGAAAACCACGCAGATGTACGAGACTTTACATTCAAAAGTATTTCTTCGTTGTTTTTTCCTTTTGCCACATAAAAGTGTTAGAAAATCTCATAGCTCCAAATTAGAGATGATTCCAAATTAACCCATCTTACCCTACCAGTTTTTTTTAAGAAAATTCATAGGGTGAATGTACGAAATTTCGGCATAGTTGTATGCAAGTGCCAAAGTCTCAAGTTTGAAATGTAATATTTTTAATTCAAATTGAATTTATTTGTTACTGTTTGTAAGGAGTGTTTCTTGGAACCTTGTAGACAGTCTATCGTCTCTATTGTCTCTAAATTCTTTCTTAATACATTCTAAAATGAATAAAAATGTTAACATAACATTTGTGGCCTATTTCGCCACTTTCTTTCATAGTTCCTTGCCCTTCCAGAATTCTTCCAATGTCTTTTTCAGATCATCTTGATCGTCGAAGTGAAATTTTTGTTATTTTTTGCATTGTATTATTTCTAGATTATGCAAAAACTAAAAATTCATTGAAATTCGAGGAAAAAAATATGGCCGAAATTGCAAGCTGGCCGAAATTTGGCACACTTACCCTAATACCAAAATTCTAATAAATATACGATTCTTTAAAAATAAGGAATTGCAATTATATTATAACGTAAAATATCAAAAATATTTTCTGTCGAGTTCGATCGATAAGAAATTCAAAATAAAATTGGAAAATTATTTCCAATGTTATAAAAATTGTTTGAGTTCTTTGTAAAGCGTCAACTCTGAGGAATCCCATCTACAATAAACATGTCTTGGTTTATCGCTAATTTTGCTGGTTTGTCTGCTTCAAACAATTTGAGTACAAAAAACTCTATCCATGCAGTATTAAATGTATTAAACGAATAAAGTTAGATTAATTTAGAACAAATAAATGCAACATATAGTCATTTCGTGGCTAATAAAATAAAATAAAATTTCATTTAACTAATTATAAAGTTTCATTAGCAATAAATTTGATTAAATTGCATACACAAAAAAATGTGACTCAGCTTTGAGACATTTTAAGCTTAACTATAATAACTTTATCTGATTTTAATTAAAGTAGAAATCTCTATATCTATTTCGTTCAGCATTTCTAATGGCCTCAACATAGGGGAGACTGGGGCACATGTAACCATTTTCGATAGATGCGAATTTGAGGTGATTTTCCAAGGACACCGTGATTTTTTGGAAAATATTTCTTAGCTCATGTTTTACCCTTGGGTATAGGCAATTCGTCGAGGGTAATGCGGATGCTGGAAAACAATTGAGTTTTCCATAAAAATAAAATTTGTGTCCCTGTGCATTTTTCTCTTTTCACAAAATACCTGGGGTAGAAGTAACCACTTTCTGGGGAGGATGTAAACACCTTTTTTCCCACTCTTGAAATTAACTTTGCACCACTCTCGATTATTTTAATTACTTAAGAGATATATAAAGACTGTATATTTTTCAAAAAATCATGACACTTTTTACAAAGAATAATTAAAATAGCAAAAAAAACTAAAAGCATGCGTATCAAAGACATTTTTCAATGGATTTTCCCCATATTTTGACATCATGTGACTTTTTATTTAACACAGCACCACCAATTTTTTCGTAATCTATGAATTATAGATATTTCGCATGAAGGTCAATTTCCCGCTCTTTTACCTACTCATTTTGTGAAATTGAAATTGCCTGGTTACATCTACCCCAAATGCTGTTTTCTGACCAATTATTAATTCTTTTGAAATAATGAGAATCTCAATTTGTCTAGTAAATCCATAAATATAATCCTAAAAGATGTAGTAAAGAACTGGTATTGCTACATTTCGATTATTTTACACAGTTTTTAATTTCCAGGTGGAAATCCAAATGACCAAAATAATTGAAATATCAACATTTTCGGGAAAAATGATTTTTATTTTTAAAGTATTAGGATTTTATTGACCAATTCTTCTGTGGACATACATCCCCATGGTATCTATGAATGCTTATGGGCCAATCCATCTCAAGACGACCATAGGGGTACCCTTCATGGTCTTAGATGTTTTTGAATTTCACATATGTTAAAGTACACGATATAATAATATACCCCTATTTTTTTTTTCGTCCGAAAAAAATTCCTGGCCGGAGATACATGGCGTCAAAGATGGCGCCTCGCGCTTCATTCCTCAATTGTGATTTTTAGCAAATATTTTAAAATGCTCTATTTCGGGAACGGGTTGAGATTTCTTCTTACTCTTTTTTTTATTTGAAAGATAATTTTATACTCTTTAAAACGATATACTTGATTTTGCATTATCTGCTTAAGTTTTTTTGTAACGGTCTTTTAAAAAATTTTTGAAAAAATTTAAAAATTAATTTTTCTCAAAAACCCCATTCTCAAAAATTTTGATTTTTTTACTGTTGATCAGTAACATTGAGTACTACATTCCCTGAAAAGGCGAGCTTCCACTTTTGCACCTACTTTTTTTTAAAAATATTTGAAAAATTACCATATTTTCAAAATTAAAAATAACCAGTTAAACTCAAAATTTTGAGTTCAACTTTTCAGGAAATATAGTACTCCACAATACTTATAAACAGCCAAAAAATCAAAATTTTTCGAAATCAAGTTTTTGAAAAAAATTTTTTTTTTTGAGTTTTAAATAAAAATGTCTTTTATTGACAAAAATAAGCCTTTAAATCATATTAAACACAAGTACTAATTATGTTTTTTTGTTTTCTTTTAGTTTTTCAAAAAAAATTTTTTTGAAAATTTTTTTGGATTATTTTTGAAAAAATTAAAAAAAAATTTTTTGAAATTCAGTTTAAAAAAAAATCTACATATTGACACATGTGTCAAATGTATCTTAAAGTTTGATTTTTGTCAATAAAAGACATGTTTTTTTGTTTTCTTTTAGTTTTTCAAAAAAAATTTTTTTGAAAATTTTTTTGGATTATTTTTGAAAAAATTAAAAAAAAATTTTTTGAAATTCAGTTTAAAAAAAAATCTACATATTGACACATGTGTCAAATGTATCTTAAAGTTTGATTTTTGTCAATAAAAGACATTTTTATTTAGGGTAAGTGTGCCAAATTTCGGCCAGCTTCTAATTTCGGCCACTTTGAGTGTAATTTCGGCCATGCAAATAAATTAATTAAAATTATGTATGTAATCTTCGAATAGTCAATGAATTCATTTTGCTTTTAAGTATTTATTCATTTTAGGATGTATTAACACAAAGACCGTTAAATTTTGGGTATAATTTGAATTTAAATTGTGTTGTAAAAACTCAGTGTGGAAAGAGTCTTACAAAAAATGTGACAGATCGATTGTGTCTCTAGCAGTGTTGTGATTTGTGGTGAAGTGCAGAAGGTTTTCCTTCGGTGTTTTTCATAAAAATTGATTAGTTTTCATTAAAGATTGTTTCTGTTTATGTTAATAGTGAATCAATCTTTAAATTTCGGGTAAAATTTCCCAGCTGGATCCTGTATTTCGCGTAAGAAAGTATATACTTTGTGAGTGTCTCTCCGGTGAGATAGTGTTGCCTATTCCGGCAACATCTTTTGCTTTCCTAAATTTCTTATTCATTTCATGTTTTCTTTTTCAATTTCTGAATTCTACAATGTCCAGGGAAAAAAACCATCACTTCTATGAAAAAGATGATGTGAAAAAGTCATTGGAAGAGTTCAGGAAGTGCAAATTGCTACGGGAATCTGCGCGTAAATTTGAGATGCTACTCTTCAGGTCTTCAGGACAAATTACACGGAAGATATCAGGGCTTGTGGGTCATATAAACGTATTTAACTAAATATTAAACTCGTTCCGTTTGACGTTTTGAAATTTTCTATCCGTTGCGTCACAAAATGTGGTCAGAAAAAAGGTGGCCGAAATTTCACACAAAGTGACCGAAATACTACCCAAAGCAATGTCCATATTTTTATTAATATTTCAATATTTTAGGAAGTGATTTAAAGAAAACAAAAATGATAAACTAGTTTTCAAGATTCCACACAACCCTCCCGAAAAGGAAGTAACAAAAAATATCAATATGAATTAAAAATATTGCATTTCAAACATAGGACTTCGGTGTTTACATGCAACTATGCCGAAATTTGGCACACTTACCCTAAAACTCAAAAAAAAAATTTTTTTTCAAAAACTTGATTTCGAAAAATTTTTATTTTTTGGCTGTTTATAAGTATTGTGGAGTACTATATTCCCTGAAAAGTTTAACTCAAAATTTTGAGTTTAACTGGTTATTTTTAATTTTGAAAATATGGTAATTTTTCAAATATTTTTAAAAAAAAAGTAAGTGCAAAAGTGGAAGCTCGCCTTTTCAGGGAATGTAGTACTCAATGTTACTGATCAACAGTAAAAAAATTAAAATTTTTGAGAATGGGGTTTTTGAGAAAAATTAATATTTAAATTTTTTCAAAAATTTTTTAAAAGACCGTTACAAAAAAACTTAAGCAGATAATGCAAAATCAAGTATATCGTTTTAAAGAGTATAAAATTATCTTTCAAATAAAAAAAAGAGTAAGAAGAAATCTCAACCCGTTCCCGAAATAGAGCATTTTAAAATATTTGCTAAAAATCACAATTGAGGAATGAAGCGCGAGGCGCCATCTTTGACGCCATGTATCTCCGGCCAGGATTTTTTTTCGGACGAAAAAAAAATAGGGGTATATTATTTTATCGTGTACTTTAACATATGTAAAATTCAAAAACATCTAAGACCATGACCCCTCGATTTGCGATTTTTTCGGTCGTTTTGAGATGGATTGGCCCTTATGGGTTTTATCCTCTGGAGTCTTAAAATTAATGAAAAAAATCACAGTGTTTACAACTACCCCAGATTACTACTGCCCCAGTTCCCCCTACTAGAAAAAAATATGTTGATATTGAAGAGTTTTTCCTGCACAAGCGTACGGAATTTTCTTCAATATGCACATAATTGGGTCTAGTGTGTAGAGGCCATAAGTCAAAAAAGTTCATTCAATTCCGTTAATTAACGTCAAATTAAATTACGATCTCTGAGTATCAAAACATGTTTTAAGTCTAATAGCCTTTACACACTAGAGAAATTTATGTCCATATTGGAGTTAATTTCCTACGCTCCGTGTATACACTGAGAGAAATCCTAAAAAGTTAAAATAACATTCCGGAAATGTTTATTTTATTATGCTTTTTAGGTGTATTAGGGGTTAATGTTGCCCTTTTTCATGTTAATTTTACAATTAAAAGGTGTAAAATGAACATTAAAAAATGTTGATATATTTTTATACCTAAGAAGTGTTAAAATTATGAGGAAAAAAAGTTAATCGCACCCCCGTTTTTTTCTCAGTGTAGGAAAAACTGTCAAATATAGACATAAATTTCTCTAAAGTTTAGAGGTCATAATTACGATCGGATAAGATCAAATTTCACATGAAATTAAGGAAGTTGGTTATTTAAAGAAAGAACCTTAAGTCGATTCAGTTAATTCTTCACTAAAGCTTATTGAAAGTGATTGCACAATATTAGAAAGTATATGATAAGCTGTCTAGAGTTTAGTTTATCTAATCTGTGATTCGTAATACATTATTTGAGATTAGAAGATAAAGACAGATTATCAACATTTTATCGTACAGAAATAACATCATATGTAAAAGGAATACCACGTTTCCTTCTTTCAGTTTTCAAGACATTTTAAAAGTGTTGTACCAGCAACATGGCACATTTCACTGCATTTCTTGGCACTTTACATGCACAAATACCAACATAACTTCTCCTGAGATTTATGCCAGAGAATGTAAAATATGATGCTGAATTATTTGCGGTGAAAATGATAAAGTATATGCCCTTGCATCAAATTCCACTACATTTCGTGTTTCCTGGGATATAGGAATTTCTGCACGTCTCGCATGAGCATCTTTTGGCTTTTTGCTTTTATTTGCCGATGAGCTTTCTTTGCGGGTGTAAAAGTTAGTGGTTTGGGAAAGCTCTTGGAAAATTGTATTTAGCGCGAGACGGTTTGCTTCACAAGCATCCGTTGGGACTTTCCGGCGGAAGTACCAGGGATGGGGTGTACGGTGGAATTATCCCTTGAGAGGCAAAAAAAAAACCTCTATGTGAGTGCCCAGAGATATTTTTATGTGGCAGTGACATGGAGTCTGTGGGGTGGCAAAATTCAAGAATTTCATTTAATGTTCATCGTACGAAAATTGCCCCTTAATATTGTATGCGTTTCGGTAGGCGCCAAGAGACAAAATAAACCGAAAATTTATGGACACGATGCTGCTAACATAGAATATGAATATTTGCTACATTCACTGGAAGGCTGTTGTGGTTATTTAAATGTGTCACAAGAGGCGGCTTTTGAGCCTATTTTTTTTGCCCTCCTAGCTTTACCATGAGACCATGCCCATTTATTTTAAAGATACATCGTTGAAGACTTACAAATCCTCCTCTTGAGCCGTATCGGTCGAACTACGACCCAACATTTATGGTCACACAGTTATGCAAATAAATTTATGCGGGAATTTTCATTGAAAGTTTTCTTTACAGAAAATAATCCATTTTTAATTATTCGAAACGTAAGTTTTCACTTCCACAATAAATATAATGACGAATGAACATTGGTATTTAGTAAAACTTTGCAGAATGTTCGAACTAGTGTGATTGATGATATATCTTGAATATTGATTTCTCGTAAATTCTCGAGTCAAATCTATGAGGAAAAAGAAAAATTCCATTTTTGTGTTTATCAGTTAACTATAAATTCATACCGTTTTATAAATCACCTAAAAATATACTGACACTTCTAATGCCCAGCGCACAATAACTTTTGTTTTGTAAATATGTTTTTAAAATTTCGATGAGAGTGAATGAAATGTAGATCTAGTCATCTCGCTCTCTCTCAAAGGAAGTCTTGAAAACATGTTTACAAACAAAAGTAATTGTGCGTTGGTCATAACAGTAATAAGGGAAAGCGCGCTACCTTCAAAAATTACAAGTTTCGAACAACTATTTTTTTTATATTCCCAATGGATTTAATCCATGGTTCTTTTAGGAAAATTTTAGTCATTTGACTAACTAATTAAAAAATAATATTACAATGAGTCAAATTCATTAAAAACATATTGAAAAAAATGAATTCTTCGAAGCTTAAGTCGATCAAAGGTAACGTGCTTTCCCCTGTTGCAAAAGCAGCATAAGTTAACCCTTTAAGGACGCTTGGGTCACCGGTGACCCAAAAATGAAATTTTTCCTACAGTCATCTAAAGTTGTGTTCCGCTCAAAAAAGTCAGAAAAAGTGATTTTTTCTGACCCCGGATTTTTGACTCTCTCGTCCTTAAAGGATTAACCCCGACAAAAATACTAATATTGAGTTGAATAAATATTGAGATAAATATAAATATTGAGTTGAATGAATAAATTATTAAATAGGGGAAGTGCTTATAATTTTGGACAGTCTGCTTATAAGCATCGAAGTTCCAAGTTTGAAGTGCGATATTTTCTATACTAATTGACATTTCTTGTTACTCTCTTTTCAGAAGGGTTGTTTAGAAACTTAGCAAGCTATTTATCGTCTTATTTTTATTAAAATTAGTTTTAATACGTTTAAAAATGAATTGATAAGTAGAGGTGACCTTGGCTCTTATTTTGGACAACTTGTTTATTAATTTGTCCAACTTGACTGTAAATTTGGACAGCTAATCCGCCTCAATAGGATGCCCATTGTTCTTCATTTCATGAACCAATCTTACAAAGTCCTCTTTCTGTTCATGTAAGGGAAACGTAGAATGTCATAGAAGCCCGGAAGCTTTCCATATCATTCATTAAGGTGAGTTGACTTCGATACTCCAAGTACGTGCAGATTCGCTCATTCCCTGACCTTTCCGGGAGCCTTTCAAGGCATTTCTCGCTACATCTCTTTCGTAGAGATGATTCTCCTTTGTTTCTCCAGGAATTTGTCCAACATAGTCATCACAAAAGCTAAAACTTCACGAAATTTCGTGAGAAAAACACCTGTCCAAAATAAGAATCATCACCTCACTGGTGAATGTCTTAAAAAATTTCCCATTTTTCATACGAAAAATATAATTCACAAGGCAAATCTCACTTCAGGTCAAATGTACAAATCATCAGTAACGTGAATCAACACAATATTCAATGAATATTCAATAATATCACTCAAAAACAGCGAACAAACTTCGTTAGTACTTCACCAAAACTAAATAAGACTGAAGTAAGCCACGAAGTTCTGTCATATTTCTCGTAAGCAATTGCTCACACTGAATTTTCAACAAAGCAATTTCAACTCAAATCATATTCAAAATTTAACGTATTTAGTGTCAAAATCTTCCAAAAAGAACAAATATTTAGATAGAATTCATTTTTCATCAAATATTGGAATAAAAATCCATCATTTTAATCAATTTATTTTTAGTGTCCAATTTTACCCTCAAAGTGTCCAAATTTAGAAACTGTCCAAAATTATGAGCACTTACCCTATACATTTTTTCTTCGGAATTTATTCAAACGTGCCCAAATATAAACAAACAGTTTTAAATTAATCACAACGCCAAATCGGCCAGTTCTAAAGGTACTGTGTATATTACATAATCCCAATCAAATTTCGATTTCACGCAACAGTGCATGAGGCTTTTCGCTCTCCCACTGTCCTGATGCAAAACAGCTCCTTTTCTTACGATCAATTCTGGTAACTTCTGATGAAGGACTTCTATCACACGGTATAGTTGTTCAACCTACAACTTAGAATTAAATATTTGGGCTTTTGGGAAAACCTTCCAGTAGATGTTACCTCTCTAAGGTTATGCAAGTTGAGAATATAAAACATTTCTCTACCAGAATCCACAGAATCCTTGGAATCACTCGAGGAATTCTTATAGAATTCCAAAGGAATTCAGTTATGGAATTCTTAGAATCAAATCGAATCACTGAATTTTCATCTGGCAGTCATAGATATTGCTACCGTCGCCTATAACGGATCAGTTATCGATTACACGAATGATACAAAATCACACGTGGTCCGTGACGTGGAATAAATGGGAAACATGGAATACCACATTGAATCATTAAAAGAATAATACATTAGAAATACATTGGAATAACATGGAGCAGAATACCGACCCTTTTTTAGGCTTGTTATCCTCTTTGCCTGACTATTGCCAAACATACAACAAAGTTTCCCTGTCAAGTAATCCTGATTTGACCACTAACTTAGCCGCTTTGTCAATCAACGTATACAACCTTTAAACAACAAAATTATTTTAGATAAACGAATTTTCATTCCAATTCCTTTTAAAATAGTTCTTTTTGATGTATTTTAGATTCGTTGATGTAAATGTTCGATTTGGTTGTTTTTTAGGTAACTGATGTGGAACTGTATCCAGCTAATGGTTAACTGATGTGAGAGAAATCCGAAAAAGTTAAAATAACATTCCGGAAATGCTATTTTTACCCTGCAGTATTGATCCGAGATCGGTGTAAATATTACCCTTTTTTAGGTGTATTAGGGGTTAAAGTAACCCTTTTTCATGTTAATTTTACCCTAAAACAGGTTTAAAATTAACATTAAAAATGTTGATATATTTTTACACCCAAAAAGTGTTAAAGTTCCCTTTTTCTCATTGTTGTAACAGATATTCTTTAAAATCTTTTGTATTTAGATTGCTTACTCACCTTGCGATAATTTTAATGGTCAGATTTTGGTTTTCCTTAAACTTTCCTTTACAATCCACAGAGATTACAGGTTCTATTGCGTCGTTTTGAAAGGCTGTAATGGGTAGGTTCACAGTCTTAGTCGAAAATGCTTCTTCTTTGGCTTTCGACACCAATCTTCGAATATCTTTTGGAGAAACATGCGCTTGGAGCATTCGGAATATATCAAAACTGTTCTTAGGCGATTATAATCAATTCTGTACCATTTATTCGGTAGGAAAATCTATATTTAAATACCAATGAACTATAACTAAACTGATAAAAAGTTCTGAAAATTAAACACACAACAATGATTTTTTGAAGCATCGATATTTTCTGGTAGTAGAGTGAAATTTAAAAAAAATTAAGCAATGAATTAATTATTCATATTATTCTCTCTCCGCAGCAATAAAATTCTTTAGATAAAAAATCGAATGATAAATTTATTGAGAGAAATGCATCCATATTATAACAGCAGCGTTTAGCAGTGCTCTTCTCTATTTGATTGGAAATTCCAATTAAAGTTTTTCTTTCATTTTATTTCAACAGAAAGAGCCAAAGCAAAAACAGATAGACATTGTACTGGAAAAATCTAACTAAAGATCAAATAATGATTTTTCTTTTCATTGTTTATACACACAGAAAAATTTTAACATTAAATTTAAGAATATATAAGACTCCGGGAACTTAAATTGGACGTAAATCCTCGAGGCGTTTAGAAGCACTGAGTGAATGAAATGGGCTAGAATCCCTACCTCTTTCACATTAAGAGATCGGGAGTTTAAGTTCAACCTTAGCTAAAAAATGCAAAATGTCTTGCGATTTGCAAATTACAATTAAAACTAAATGATCAAGGATTTAGGAATAGGGCATTGGCATTCATTGGATGGGATTTGAAATTAAATTCCTGGGTGTTTCTGTTTAAGAATTTTCCATTTTTCTGTGTGTAGGGATTTTTGAAGAAAAAATTTCCTTGAAATTGTTCCTTGAAGTTTCACAGTATTTCTCTGTGATATGTTCTGAACAATAACACCTGATTAAATTTCATTTAATGTCCCATTTAAGAGGAAATTTAATAGCATTTCGCAAAGTATCCTTTCAGCATGAGACAAAATATTTCTCTATTATATGGAAATGTTTTAGGGATATTTTCAGCGCCGAACCACTGGGAAATTCCGGTGTTACAATGTCAGGAGGAATAGCATAACAAGTTGAATGGGAGTCATTTTAATATTGTCACTTAATCCTATTCTGCATCTACACTTAGCATCACGGAAAAATAAATTCCCCAGTTGCAGACAGAGACTTTCCACCATTCTGCAAAATGTTTTTCCAACATTTTGTTCAAGTGCAATTTGTTACTGCGAAGATATACATACCAACCCTCTCCTGAGAATATGGCTGCGAAGTGGATTTGTCTCAGAAATTTAACAAGGTGTAGCAAAAACATATTCAAATTGATCTCACCATGGGAATTTGCTTTTAAGAAAAAAATGCCAGAATATTGAGAACATTTCCACAACTCCATTCAGCCCCTACAGTACCCTCCTGAGGGAGAAATTTTTATTTGAACGGCAAACTCTGCAATGGAGAAAGATGGAATTTAAAAAGGTGATAAAAACGCCAAAAAAGGGGAAAATAAATGAAAAGTCTTGGCAAATTTCTATGGCAAGGAAATATAGAGGGTTGAAAAACATGAAAATCTGTTTCACCAAGTGAATTAAATAAACATTATCAACTCTCCAATGTGACACCATTTTAATTTTCCTGTGTGACTTTTTTCAGTTACTTCTGTCATTTTGAGGAATGTAGAGAAGGAGTGGGGCAGTTTTACACACTCATTGCAATTGTTCTATGTATTTTTATTTAGAGAAACTAATGGGGTTTAATTTTATTTGAATATCTTTCATAGTCATTTAGCAAATGAGTTTCGAAAAAAGTTTAACTGCATAAAACTACCTCATTCTCCCCTATGGCTAAACTTTGCGGGGTGCTCGTATAAAATCTTACAAACAGGAAAACCACACTCTTAGAAATATTTAGTTCCAAATAGGGTAACTAAATGAAATAGTTGACAAATATTAGTTACAGTATCTTTTTGATTTAGTTATCATAACTAAATTAGATTAGTAACGGGTACTATAACATATTAGTTCCAATAACTAAATAACTGGGGTTAATACCCATCTTATTAGCTGTAATAACTATATCATATTAGTTGTCGTTACTATACAGCTCGAACAAGCTTCAATACATAAGTAAAAAACTACTGTTTACTATTGAAAAAGTTGTCAGAACTTTATGAAAATATAGGCCCATGTATTTGCATAAGTTGTGAGAACTAAAACGAATTAATGACCAATATTTGATGGGATATCGATTTCATTTAATTAACACAAGCAAGTATATTTATATGAAACCATTATGAAATAATTGCTGCAACTTATCCACGTAAATGTTGCCTTATGTTCTCACTACTAATAAATTTATTATGAATAAAATGTTTTAGGATTATAAGAACTATTTTAAATAGATTTGATAATAATCACCCTATCAACTAATTTTCATTAGTAATGCTGTCTATACTTTTCTAAGAGTGCAACGAATGCACTGATATGATATTCTGGAACTCTAAAACTAATAGAATTAGTTTAGAACACTGAACTTATACGGACTTCAGATTTAAGACTTAGCCATATTGGCTTATCCTCTTTAATTTCTTATCAATCAAAATTTTTTGGAAAATATTTACCTAAAATTGAACAATATGGGAAAATGATCCATTAAATCATGAAAAACCAATGAAATTGGTTATAATTTCGAATTTTGATATGGCCAGGAACTGGGCTAATTCATAGGTCTGAAGCCGGCATTAGGACAGAATCACATTGACAGTAAAATGCTCACCGTCACCGTCATAGCCTTCACCGTATTTCGTTTATTTACACATTTTCATTGCAATTCTTACGCAAATTCTCAATTACCGTGTTACCTTATCTCATACTCGATGGCATTAGGTCAAAATAATAGAAGAAAATTGAAGAAATAAAGCGAAAATGCGATAAACGGTGAGCAAAAAAAAAACTGTAGCAAAAATATCCTACAGTTTTTTTTGCTTAACCGTTTATCGCATTTTCGCTTTATTTATTCAATTTTCTTATACTATTTTCACCTAGTGCCACCGAGTATGAGACAAGGTAATATCGTAATGGAAAATTTGAGTAAGAATTGCTATGAAAATGCGTAAATCAATGAAATACGGTGAGGGCTTTGACGGTGACGGTGAGAATTTTACTGTCAATATGATTCTGCCCTTATTTATGCCTCCGATACACCTTTAGATCAGGAATATTTCACGAAATCACAAATCACATTGAGCAAATATTTATCATTTTCTCTTCAAATCATTAGCCTTCCAAATAATATTACTAATTAATGCATGAAACAGTTTTATTTAAAATGAATAAAAGTTTTTTTCAGCATACTTTATGCGCTCACTCATTAACATGCAGGGTATTGAAAGTTTTGAAAGCTCGTTACAGCTTTTTCCGTGCCCGAAAGCATTTTTCTGTGCATTTTCAGTTGATCCCTCAGTGCTTTGCTGGAAAGTGCTTTTATTCTTCTCCACTCTGTCGCATTTAATTCCCTACCGTTGCATGGAGAGTAGACAGATGAACTCACCATGTATCCATGTAATTTACATTATGACAAAAAATTTCCCATTTTCCTTCCATCTACATAGAATATTGGAGTACATATAGAGAGAATCCTTTCTGGGAAGCTTTTAGGGTGTGCCATCTGAGGTGATGTTTCCAGTGAGCTTTAGCACCATTATGAAAGTTCATTGTGGAACATAACAAGAGATTCCTCCGGCAATTGTTCTACTGATGAGATGTGGGAAAGAAATTGGGCGAAATTGTAGATGAAAAATGGCATAAAATTAATCTCTCTCCATGTTCTCGGGTATACACTCATGCAATATGAAGTGGGTGTGACGACTACCAAATAAATGTCCTCTACTTTTATGTCATCTTTTAATCATTTTATTGCACCATGTACCATGGATTATGGTGGGGATTTTCTCTTCATTCACTATGAAATTATAAAAGCTGCCTAAATATTTTATTACTGGTGAAGTTTTGCAATTTAATCCGTACGCCACATCCGAAGTGGGTCATTGGCTTATTGGGCTGACCATTGACGTCACAAAAACACGAGCATGAGGGTGACACATACAACATGAGATGCTTTTATGTACCGAATTGTACCTGGGGATGATTCAGACAATCGATTGGGTGGGCAAAACAGTGACTTGAAACATTGTGCATTTGCCCAACATGATACTTCTGTGTCAGGACATTGTCCCAAATGGCGTTCGCAATCTCTGATGGGTAAATCAAGAACCACTCAAGCCTACAATCAAAGCCACCAAAGCGACATACGGGTTTACTACACTGAAATAAAAGAGATTGTAAAAAATTACTAATTCTCACATATAGAAGTTTTTCGGTTCAACAAATCCATAGAGATCTGAATCTTTAGGTATAAACGCGGAAATTCACCAATTTATAGTTTAAAACGTATCGATACCGGTTCTCAACTGATTTGAACCGACTCATAAAATACTTAAAAGATGGTTATCCACTACTTAAGGTCGTTATCCGGATGATTGGGAGACAATATGACAGATGTCCGCTTCATCCGGATGGAATTTCTGAATTTGTTCAACGTCTCGAAAATATAATAGATTTTTTTTTGTAGAATTAGTATAAAAGTTTTAAGAAAGCTTAAAAAGACATAATTAGAGAATTCTATGCTATTATATTTCATTTATTAAACAAGAACATCGCAGGATAATTCATTTTCATTGCTGAACACACATGTATACATGACCTCAAAATTATTTTAAATGTAACCGACGATAACTCGTCCGGATTACGCCGATCCGGATTAGAGAACGGGCACTGTAATTGAATTTCGTATAAAAAATAGTTATCGGTTATGTATCATTCATTAGCCATTCATAAATCAATTGGAATCGGTTCAGGCTCGTCAAATTTGGTTGAGAAATACGTTCTCAAGAGCCTTTTTAAACTTTTACCTTGAAAAACCCTAGGTGAAATCTAAAACATATTCAAAAATTTTAAAAAAAATCGCTAGATGCATTTTCGAGCAATCTTAACAAACATGGTTTGGTAAAAAATGAGGAGAACGTTAATACTCTTATATGGGTTTCAGAGCTAAGGCGTAGCCATATGGCTTAACTGCTAATAATTTCTTATCAGTTGTAAGACGAATCGGTTCCGCGACTAAAGACCCTGACGTTATTTTGAATTCCTAAAGCCTGATGGATACAAAAATGTGCCTTGTCACTAGGGTTAGCCCTCTGAGTGGGAGGTGAAGGGTATGTATCTTTACCGTCCAATAGTGAACATGGCTTTCGATGCGCATAAGAATATAGGCATGGAGCACTCATGTCTTTCTTTGACATAACGCTCTTGCAGACGCTCAGTTGAACTTAAGCTGGGAGTAAAAACGCACCCTTAACAAGAGAATCGTTGTCAGGCCACCACCACCAGTCGTGCTACTATGCCCGTTTCCCAAGACTTCGGTTATTTTAATCTCACACAGTCAAGATTTTTTGGAAAAGTTTACTTAGGATTGAATTATTAAGGTCAAATGAGGCGTTCGGAGCAAAAAAACTCTAAGTCATATGCATTTCCCTATTAAAATAGCGTTTTTTTTGCTCTGAGCTCCTCAAATGATCTATTGGATTCTGAAAAACCAGTAAAATTACTCGATATTTAGGATTTTGAGACTTTCGGGAACTGGGCTAAACTTTTAGTCTGAAAACCGCTTTAGGGTCGACTTATGGGGAAAGGGAGTCCTCCGAATGTCCAAATTTTCAATATCTAAAACTGTGTTTGATCTAGGCGTGGTGACGACCGGACAATCCGAGTGGTTATAACATCTAGAACCGGCCTTATTGCATGTAACTCAGCCAATTTGATCTTGATCAACCGTTAGTGAATACAGTAGCGGACGCTGGTATAATGTTTTAATATTCATAAACTGTTTATTCTATTGCTAACGTACTAACTAGGTAACATGCTAAGAAGTCCTAAAAGTCGTTTCTTACGGGCTTTGGGAGTGTAGGTTTCATGGAACAATTTTTACTTAACCAGATCCTACAACCAATTGTTGATCTTGATCTAACTGTTAAAGAGACAAGAAAGATAGTGCGATCTAAAAATCTAGAACGTCAGAGAACAAGGACGTTTGGACATACTAGGGTTTCTTGTCGAAATCTGGCTGGGTGCGAAAAGCTGTGGCGTGCACTGTCTACCAATCCCTCCAACCTAAAAAGTAATCCAAACCGGTAATTTACAGTCGGTAAAATACGTATTAAAAGAAATCTAAAATCTACAAATATGCAGTAATAAAAAAAACACAATAGATCTTCTGATATACTTCAGACTAGAAAGATTTTACATACAAAAACATATAGGGGAGACCGGGGTAGCTATAGCCAGGGGTAGAATTAGTCAGTGGATTTTCTCGTTTTTTCTAAAATGTACATCGGGCAAAGTATTTTTTTAAATGAAAGTGGGAACACATCCCCATATTGCCAGAAAAATTTATAAGTCTGATTCAGTTATCCTACAATTTAGAAGCATTTTTATAAAATTGATATAAAATTGTAATTATGATGTTACAGTTTTTGGATCAGCATTTGGTTTTCTGAGTTTCTAGTCAAGATTTCATAGTTTTACCTTGTTTCTAGTTTAATAAACCTAATTATAAAAATATTTTCCACTTGGATAATAATTATTCAATTTTTTATACAAGATGATAAACACTGAAACAGCCCTCGGGGCAATTGTAGCCACTCTTCCGTGGCGGGATAAAATTATCAATGATTTTTCACTAGTACATGGATAATTGTTAGATGAAAAAGTACTAATGATATTCCAAGCAATATTGCCATTCGGATTAGCAATTTGTCAAAAAGATTTTTTCAGGATATTTTCATCAGTTTTGCCGCAATTACAAAAATGTCATAAAAAAGTCAGCTAAAGCCTTTTTCTTTAGGTTTAAATGACATATTTTGCATCAGTGGGCTTCAGTGTATCAAGCGAAACAATATTTGATATCTCCAGTTTAAAATTTCGTCTGGAAAACTGGTGGCAATTAGCACCTCAAAAGTGGCTATATCTACGCAGGCCGGGGCAAGTGTAACCAATGTGTCATACTTTTTTCATTAACCTCTCTAGAAAAACTCAAGGATTTTAGAGCCTTGGACTACACTGTTTCATACAGCCAATATCCTAATGCTACTTATGAAATATAAAAACATTAGACAAACCTTATCATTTTTTCACAAATCACGCGTGAAAAAAATTTTCATTTGCTGGCTAATTCTACCCCTATCTCCTTTAACATGAAAACCATTTTTTCTCGGTGTTGTCTATTAGACTTAAGGCTTGGCAAACTTATGACTCAGTGTTCTCGTACTCTGCCATTATAACTAAACTTTCCATTTTGAACTAGACGAATGAGAGAACAAGACAAAATAATCCCTGATTGTTGAGCTTAGTGAAACAATCCCGGATACATCCCCTATGTAGCCCAACCTTGACTCGAAGATGCATGAAAGAAGCTGAGGAATAATTAGGCTAAGCATATTGATCCAGGGACCTCACATGAATATGCAATACTCTTTGAGCCAAAATAGTTTGTTGGTATACCAACAAAAGACCAGCATTTCTATGGAGCATTCAAGGTGCGTTCTGCCTCAACTACACTCTTGGGCTAGAGAGTTCTATATAGATATGTGTACAAGTCCAAAATTTCAAATTGCCAGAGAACAATTGTGCCATGTATAGAATGACGCACTGAAAATGCATGGAATATATTAGCAACTTCACTTGAGGGCATCCCCACAATTGTGATTAATCATTGTGAAATACCCTCACAATATTGGAAAACATCCCCCTAAAGCCATTGTTGTTGAGGACAATGATTTTTCATTTGACAAAGTTCCCAGTTATTTGCTGAAGTGTCGATTCCTCTTGAAAAATTGTCTACAACATTTGCCACCAAATCAGATGCAAATTCAGAAGCATCACAATTGCACTATCTCTCTTGGATGCAACCAGAGAGTCCTCTATGTCATTCTCATTCTCATACATTGTAGGAACTCTCTGCATCGCGGTTGCAACAAAACTCCCGTCATTGTCGCCATTGTTGACGTGTTGACGATGCTAAAGGAAGTAGAATGCATTTGCATTTTGCATTGATTTTTCTCTCCAACAGATTCCTATCCTTAGTTCCAGCGGATCTCCATTGGAATACAATGTGATGATAAATTACACGTATACCGGAGAACCATTCCAACAAAGAGGATCAGTTGCAACAAATGTTGACTTAATGAGGAATGCAAATTGTTATTCTAAATTTTCCTGTCAAATTTACCACTGTTTTGTGGTATTCTGGGTATCCTTATGCAACTCTAAACATGATTTGGGTGGAATCTACATGAATAGTGTAACGTGCGTTATGTTGTAATTAAATGAGTTCTGAAACTTTCGTCTAATGAATTCTGAGTTAACAGCTGAATTTAAATTGAAAATTCAAAACAATTGTATTAAAAGTCAAGAATCAACAGTATTATTCGTAATGTTAAATTACTTTATCTAAAAATTAAATAGGGCAACAAAGTGAATGAAGTCTTAATCTTTTTCTCTCTATTTGGGTTAAAATATACATAGGGGATACTGGGGCATCACGGCACATGGGGTAGCACCGAACAGTGATTTTTTATTTAAACTACTTGGAACATGATGAACATTTTGTCAGTGAACAAGCATCCCTATAGTATCTCTGAATTCCTACAGGTTTCGTTCTCTGAAGTTTAATATATAATTAAAAAAAAGTAGTATTCGGGGTTACCCCGTGTTTAGTGGTGCCCCAGTTTTCTCTACGCCTCGTACGCCTATGTAATACAAAAGGTGAAAAATAAGTTAATCACAACTCATTGAACAATCTGATTCTGTAGAGGAAGAACATCATTATTTGAGATAACTTGCTATATGAAAAAATTTAAGTATAAATTTTGTTTACTTCAAAGATGGTTCCAAAAGGACATAAAAACCACTTTCCGAATTGCAAGCAAAGTATTCCGAATACCATTCAAAAGAATTTCTAAATTTTTATTCATTTTCAAACGTATTAAAAATATTTTTATAGAAAATATTTATGATATATAGTACCTTTTAAGTTTTCAGTAAAAAAAATCTAAAAAAGGCGTAATGTAATGAAAAATCTCAATTTCTATTAAAAATACAACTCTACAAACCCAGAACATTGGTGCTTATGTGCAACCTGTTTTAAATTTGGCAGAATTTCCCTAGTATCTCATGCTAATGTGCAAAAAAAATTAATAAATATGGAAAATTAACAAGATGTTTGTCTACCCCTGTCGCCATAGGGGTTCCTGTAAAATCTTGTCAATCTGGATGGAATCTTATATAGTAAGATATCATGGTAGAACCGAATCCACCAAATTTTCGCTCAATATTCTTGTAAAACTCTTGTCAAAATCTCAAATTTTTTAACAGATGTCGCTGCAATTTTTTAAAATTATATTACTCAAAATGAAGATGAAATATTTTCCCTGAAATTATTTCTCAGTTTGATGCAAATAATAATAATATAACTATTTCATGGCTTTTATTTATATATACACAGAAGAAAAAGAAATGCTCGTAAATCATGTAACCCACAAAAAAAGTTCGTAAAAGTTTGTACTTTAGTTTGTACTTTTTGCATAAACATTGTTGGTAAAATTATTACTTACCGCATTTTTTTAACTCTTAAAAACATTTGTTCGTAAATGTTCGTTAGTACGCAACAAAATTTTGGTAAAATTATATAATTTGTTGCTAGATTTTTGCCAGATAATCAAAAATATACGAACAAATGTTTACTCAAGAACAAAAACTGCTCGTCAAGTCATCACGCTACGAGAAACGTTTGTGAAAAAGTACAAACTATTACGAACTTTTTAGTACGTTAAGGGAAACCGGGGCAGAATTAGCTGCGCTTTGTATTAGACAGTGGCATGTTACAGGTTGTCTTAGAAGGAATATTAAAGAAACCACTAGTTATACCAAAATTACTTTTCCCTTCTTATTTATTGAAGTATTTGTCATAGAAATCAAATATTTTAATATAAATTATACGCAATGAAAAATTTCATTTACTGACTAAACTGCCCCGGTCTACCCTATACGCTTTACGAATTCATTTGTTGTCAGTAGAAATTGACAAATATTTACGAACAATTTTACGAAATATTTTTTTCTGTGTAGGAATTATGCGCCGATGTGCTTCTAAATGACCAAATAGGACTTAAAGGCCTTTCCGGTCTGAAAAGGCGGAATTTTTGGTGAATAAAAACAAAAATTTTGACAATACTTTTACAATATTTTGCGAAAATTCTTATATCGACAGAGTTAGCCAAACACCTTGATACTTTTCTATGTGGAACAAGAATATTTTACAAGTTTTGAACGAGCTATCTTTTTCAGAGTTTAGAGGAAGTTTTCCACCAATTTATTGCTTGAAAGGTTAAGAACATTGACTAACAAGTAATGTGCCCTAAACCTAATATAATTTGCCTAAAAAAAATCCTATTCTTGGATAGATAATCTTAATGACCGACCATGGTTAAATAAATATAATGCTTTAACATATTCTTATTGCTTCCAAGGTTAACAAAATGTTTAAATAGACATTACAAAGAAGTCAAGGGAGAAAATTCTTTAACCTAGAATTATTTTCTCTTTTTCACAGGTTCTTTTTCTTCTTTTTTCCTCGCGTTTTTTTTGCCATTTCTGACCGAGCTTTGCTGAAGAAAAATGACTTTTAAGGGTGTTGATTGCGCAATAAATTGTCGGATATGGTTGCCTTAGGGTTCATTTTATTTTTTTTTCTACACCCTTACTGTTAGGTTTGGGGTAAGAAAAGAGCATAAAAATGGAGGCAATTTCAGTGTGCTAATTTCCTGTAAATTAAAAACATCTCCCACCAGTAGATTCGGTGGATGCTGTGGACTTGGTTAGGGGGAAAAAAGAGAAATTTCTCTTGCAGGAGTAGGATGAATTTTATGCATGATTGTGGTGCTAATGAGCTTTTAATAGCTGCCCTCTTTCATTTCCCTGGGAAAGCGCCCCATTTGCCCACCAGTTTCAAATGAAAAGAAAGTTCAACGAGATGAAAGTTTCTCCCTCTTTGGCATACACTCTCCCGCACATAATCATTTTGCACCATTTAATATGTATACAGTGGATTTGAGCAAATTTCACTCTTCCGCATCCCCCGTCTTGTTTTCGGTTGCAATAATTACATGACTAATTGACGTCTGGTGGAAACTCTGATGCTGGAGGATATCTATAGGAACACGCTTTTGCGCCAATTTCAGTTTTCACTTGCTAATTCTCCACACATTAAATTACACAGCAAATTTATGTGCTACACCACAAAAAGACGATGCGAAATTTCATTCTTAATGATTACTATGTGTTTCAGAAGTTTTTGGAGTTGAAGCAAGAATCCATCAAGTTGGATAGGAATTAGTAGAAATGAAAAAGAGATGAAAAGAACATGCGTGCTAGTGAATAAGTTTTTTTTTCTGATTCAGCATCGCAGATGGAATTGCAATTCCCACTTGGTGGCACTTTTCCATTTATTTGCAATTTTCTACGACTATTCTTCCTACATAGATATCCCTTAATTGCTTGATACTGTTTTCTATCTCGACATCCGCCACATGTCTATAAATTACAAAGTGCTTTTTTTCTTGTAAAAGCATAGCATAAAAAAAGGGAGTTAATATTACACAAAAATGTGGATTGTCTGCCATTGGTTGAGTGGAATGGTCCTGATACTTATTTTAGATATAACTTTATTACTTTTCCACAAAAAAAAAAGAGTTGTAAAATCAACAAAGTTATTTTTAATTAATTTTATCGTAATAATAATAATAAAAAAAGTCACATTAATTATTCTCAATACATACAACATTCCCACCGGTTTTCACTAATAGGTACCATTAGTAAGACGGCAGGGGACGCATTTAAACAAATCCCATGCAAATCCTATTGAAAGAAATTCATTGGATGTAGTTCGGACTTGAATACTTGAATAAAAAACGCCAGCGCTCTACGACTTTACCTTTTAGGGACTACGTCAAATTTAATAAGGTCGAAGGAACCCCTATTCGACAGGGAACCCCTATTGACACTTTTGTCAAAATGATGAAATTTAATTAATGTACCTGGTAAAATGCAAGTAATGTGATATTCTTCTGTAATTTACCTTTTCTTATAAAAAGAGATGTTGAAATTTTATATTGTAGAGCGTACGGCCTATTCGACGCTTGCTGACTCTGTCGACGGCTGTATCCCTTCAATCCAAATCCTTCATTCCTTTCACACGCCCAACCCCTACCATCTCAAGGTGGATGCTGAAGGTTGTTGCTCAATCATAAAACGGTATATGCGCTTAAAATCACGCATAGCTCAATCATAAAACGGATAAGATTGCGCTTAGAAACACGCACAGTTCAATCATAAAACGGTAAATGTGCTCAAAGTCACGAACAGCTGAATCATAAAACGGTATATGCGTTCAAAATCACTCATAGCTCAATCATGAAACGGATAAGATTGCGCTTAGAAACACGCACAGTTCAATCATAAAACGGTAAATGCGCTTAAAGTCACGCACAGCTCAATCATAAAACGGTATATGCGTTTAAAATCACGCACAGCTCAATCATAAAACGGTAAATGTGCTCAAAATCACGAACAACGGCAATTAACATGAGTACTTCAGTGAATGAGCATCAGTCGCCGTGGACAGTTCACTCTCAGGAAGCTTAAATAAGGGTGACAACCTCAGTTCCCCATTTTCCCTCTATAAGTTTGCAATTTTATTTAGGTGAACCTCATCTGGGCTTGCAATATCCTAAATCGGTACTGAAAGCGTCAATAGGTATGGCATGATAAATTCTTAAATTGTCAATAGGTGTTCCTGTCACCCTATAACAACATCGAATCTACGTGGTCATAATGGGAAGTCTTGAGCCACTTCCCTTCTCTAGAACGGTACCGCAACATAGTGTTCGTAGGCACAGGGGTCAGCCTTGGTTCAATCGAGAAAACGGGATCATCAAAATAACTCCGTGTTCTGGGCACAGGACAAATATTTTGGTAGGGTACACTGGGGTAATTAAAAACCGGACTGAAATTAGTATCTTGTGATCTCCTCACTGTTTCAGATAGGCAAAAAACAAACAAAAGACGAGGAAGTACTCTTGAGTGTAGGGCTTCTTCATTACCGATCTGAAACAGGGAGGAAACCTCAAAATCTCATATTTACTTTATTATTATAATATTTGATTTTTTTTTAATTTTCTATTTTACAACATAACTTAGGTAGTGAACCTGTGGCAGGGAAATGGGGTTACATTGAACTAGGGCTACATTAAAAACGCTATTTAAATTGAGTATACGATCAATTTGTGAGTTGGCTTCAAACAGTTCCATATAAAAAAGACACTTAACCGGGGGGTAGTGGATAATGAATGTGCATCTTGCTGTATTGTGGAAGGAATATTATGTTCCACAACCTCGTTCTACATGCAGGGCAGCATTTCTACACAACAATAACTAACCTTAGCTTTATAATTGGTTTGTGGAGCTAAATTATATCATAGTAAGATTCAGTTCCATTGAAAAATATAGGATAAAAACTTTTTTCCAAAGGAGACCAAATTCAAAGATACGCCACTTTCCCATATTATGAGAATATTAGCAACTGCCTGAAACAACTTAATCAAATAAAATTATACAGTAAATTAATAAAAAAAAATCTAAGTACAATAAGCCGAAAGCTGCATAATAGATTATTGGGCGAACTTTTCAATTAACCATATACGTCAGGTGCACATTACTGAGTCTATCAAACAACTCCAATTGTGTGTACAATTATGAAACTTTGCATGCCCGAGGATGTGTTATACGCCCCCGGGTCTTCCATTGAAAAGCTCTGTATGCTACATTCGTGGGAATAAAAGGCAAATATTCATAACTCTATTCCCATCTCAGTTCTCTTTTTTTTGCCATCGAACCCCTGCAAACTTCACCCCAAACCCCCTCGATAGAAAGGCTGGATTCTGTGTGCATGAATATGAATATAAATTGATGGAGTGCATTTTTGCCGTGTGCTAGCCGGAACAAATGGCACATGCAAGTCCTGGCTTCCAGCACTTGGGCAAACGCGCCTGTCGCTTACCATAGATTTCCCGGGCTTGGGAATCATAATGAATAGCCAGCAACATACTATGCAATATTTGCAATTCCATTTTCGTTGTGAATTTCTTTTCTTTCTTCCTGGGATGAATCATACACTGTAGCATTTTGTTGTTTCCTCTGAAAATCATTTTCCAGAAACAATTCCGTCTTTTGAATTGCCAACACGACTTTTTTCATGAACCACATTTGTCTTTGGTGAATGAAGAATCCGCAAACAACAAATCCCTGTTTAATTTGCAACAAAAAACGTCCCTTGTATTTGGATGCACTCAAAAAAAGTGATATTAGCTATACACTGAGAGAAATCCGAAAAAGTTAAAATAACATTCCGGAAATGTTTATTTTACCCTGCTGTATTGATCCGAAATTGGTGTAAATATTATGCTTTTTAGTTGTATTAGGGGTTAAAGTTACGCTTTTTCATGTTAATTTTCCCCTAAAAAGATGTAAAATTAACAATAAAAGATGTTGATATATTTTTACACCTAAAAAGTGTTAAAGTTATGTGGAAAAAAAGTTAATCGCACTCTCTTTTTTTCTCAGTGTACAGAATAAGAGTTGTAATAACACCGATTGCTATACTAATTCTCAACTTAAACTTTACCCTAAATTAAGAAAGTTTATCCATATTACATTACTTTCTATAATTTTTCAAAGAAATCTGCTAATCTTCGAGAGTTATTTAAATTTTTGAATGATAAAGTTTTGTAGTCCCTCGTGTAGTCAAAAGACAAATCTTCTGAACACTTATGCTTTCATTGAGATTTTAAAGAAAAAACTTTCAATGGCCCAAAAAGACAGAAGAGTAATCAATTTGTTTGGTGTTTGTAGAGAGATCTTCTATCATTTTTCACTTTTAGTTTTCCACTCGACTGGAGAACAACAGCACATACCCCAAGTTTATTGCTTCAATTTGTACCAGAGAAAGTGCTGGGACAGCCTTCAGTCTGTCGCAGAAGGAGCCAAAAGCTTTCAGCAACTTCTCCAAAAAAAGGGTTCAACTGAGCTTTTTTGTGCTACTCTCCTAGATTATCCCCAGCAATTAAATTCGCGCTGAATGTAACAATTATTTGGGTTGATTAATTGCACAGTGAAATTGTCACGCAGTAATTGAGCATTGTCACCAATTTGACCATCTTTTGCCCATTTAAAATTCTATTTCACTCCATTCCCTGCTAATTCAATTTATTCTCCGTAGCATTTTTCTCTTTCTATTTTTCTCCACTGACTAATTTTCTCGTGTCACACCCTCATTGCGTCTTAAAGTCCACGACACAGGCCTTTCTACTTTAATTACAGTGAAATTACTTTAATTAATTTGATGGAACTATCACGCTAATGTTTATGGGTCACAAAGAGCGCCTCCCCTCGAAAAACTTTTCCGCCAAAATAAAAGAGTTATTAAAATATGCAAATCCAACTATTTAACTTGAATGAGGAGCTTTTGTGCTTCCACTTTAATTAAACTCCTTGGCAACAATTTTGGCATTTCCCCAACTATTGCCACACGATTGTATATTCGGTAAATAATTATTTTACGCTATAGGGAGACTGGGGCAGAATGAGTCAGAGGTAGAATTAATGGAGTCATATAATTTTCCTTAAGCAACATATTGAGCAAACTACTATTTATTCAAAATATTATTTCACAAATTATAGGCAAAGAAAAATGTCATTTGTTAGGCTCCCAAATAACAATTTGGAGTAAGATTACCGTTGGATGTATGTATTCTGGATTCCAAAAAAGGTCCTATGACGGTCGTCAGAGAGTCGAATGATGGAATGTAGGGAATAATATGACGGTAATTACAGAAGTAATTTGTCGTCATAATAACTCTGAGATTACTCGCTCACGACTAAATTATGACACCGACTTCCAGTAACTTCCAATGTCCCTATAAAAAATCTTCCCCTTCACTGGGTATATCTGAAGGGAAATTTCACTTGTCAAATGGCAAATAGAACTATTCATAGCTGTGAATTCGCAAAGTAGTTGATATTTTCGCGTGTTTTCTGAAAAATATTGTAGTGTACATTGGGAGGAAAAGCTCCCGCAGTAGAGATGTGTATTGTGATTCGAAAAAGTACAGTGCCGATAGGAATTAATTGACAATTAGGCAGTTTTTGCAACACACAAAAATTTTTTTGTAAAATAAAAATTTTGTGGTTCAGGAGTTTGTTTGCTCCAGTTTCTACATTGAGAAAAAAGAGAGGATGCGATTAACTTTTTTTCCTCATAACTTTAACACTTTTTAGGTGTAAAAATATATCAACATTTTTTAATGTTAATTATACATCTTTTTAAGGGTAAAAATAACATGAAAAAGGGTAACTTTAACTCCCAATACACATAAAAAGAGTATTATTTACACCGATTTTGGATCAATATTGCAGGGTAAAATTAACATTTCTGGAATGTTATTTTAACTTTTTTGGATTTCTCTCACTCAGTGTGGAGTGTTCTGTGATTCAAATTTTTTGTCTAGAAAACCTATTTATTGAAAATTTTAAAAGAGTTTTTTGTATTGTTGCTATCCAGTTGGAAAACTTTCGACATGTCCGATGGCTCATTCAGGAATGGTTGAACGGCAAAAATCTTCACAAATGTTTGTTTGGGAAATTAATAAATAAATGTGAGTGAATTAGGGGAAAAATAGAAAAAAGTACATAAAACGTAGTAGAAAACGATAGAAAATGAGAAGAATTGTTGAGAAAATATAGTGTATACAGTGGTAGTGCAATAAAAAGTTGTGAAGTGCACTTAACGTCTTCATTCAAAGTGCGTACGTCGATTTCGTACACTGAGAGAAATCCAAAAAAGTTAAAATAACATTCCGGAAATGTTAATTTTACCCTGCATTGTTGATCCGAAATCAGCGTAAATATTATGCTTTTTAGTTGTATTAGAGGTTAAAGTTACCCTTTTTCATGTTATTCTTACCCTTAAAAAGGTGTAAAAGTAACATTAAAAATGTTGATACATTCTTACAGCACCTCAAAAGTGTCATGAGGAAAAAAAGTTAATCGCAACCCCGTTTTTTCTCAGTGTACCTATGCGGTACAGAAGGACGCTAAATGCATTGTTTTTGGCGCGTCATTTTTTGTACGGAGAAGACCGTCGTTTAGAGTCACTTTTGTGACCGCATGGCAGAGTAAACTATAGAACCGTAAAATAACGATAATATTACTAGTTCAATCTTGAGTAATGCTGTGACCAAAATACGACGAAAATACGACTAATTTTTAAGATTCCAATTATGAGTAATCTTTTTTACCATTTCTTGTACACCAAAAACCAGTCATTTTTGAGTCAGAATAATTTTTTTGCGGATTGGGCTAGGTCTGCCCCGCTCGCCCCTATTAAGAACGATACCTCCGTCAAAGGATTTCTTGTTTAAATAATAGAAATTATATATTTTAGTGGCAATGATTTGTTTGATATTAGTGGTGAAATTAAATGAAATCATAAAAACAAATTACTGCAGTAACTAAGAAGAATGCTGAATTATTAATTTAACAGAGGTCAAAGTGAATTCAAAATGAACAAATATTGCGATGGTGTAATGAATTAGGGGAGAGCAGGGATGGTAAAAATACGTTAATATATATATTTTTTAATTACGTTTTTTAAGGAACAGAACGTTCTCTATTTATGTTGCACTATATTCGATTACTTTTCTGTGGTGTTTTAGAAAATATTAAAACCAATTTTAAATGGAACTCATATAAAAACGGTTGAAACCAAATTGAATTTATTAATAGTATCAAAGAAGACGAAGAACAATAAAACGTTTGAAAAATAAAGACACGTGAATTTTGATTTCATGAAATTTTCCTAATTCAAAAGGTGTCACATAGCAATAAACAAACCAAGGTCTCTAACTGTGTTATCACACTTGCACATTAAAATTTTAATATGATTCACATTAATTGTCGTTGGTGAGAGTCCAAATGTGTAATTTGGGTGTTTGAATCATTTTATATTCAAAATTTGATCTATTTGTTGATAAAAAGGTAGACTTGGCCCGCAAAATTTGATATAAATTGATTTATAGCATTAATGCGAAAAATTAATGCGATTTTCTCTTTAATTTTTTAATGTGAAAAATATTTATGCTTTAGGTAAATTTTAACTTATTTTTGCAGGCCAAGTCCACTTCTTTATCAATAAATAGAAAAACCCCAAATATTAAGTGACTCAAAGACACAAATAACATATTTGGACGCTCACAAGCGACAATTAATGTGAATCACATTAAAATTTTAATGTGCAAGTGTGATAACGCCGTAAAAAAAGTAAAAGTTAAAATTTGAGCGGTATTCAACTCAGAACTCAAAACATCCGGAACCATTTTTTTAGATTACGAATCAAAATTCACATTTTATTCTTTTTTAGACGTTTCGCAATGATGCTAATAATTGCGACTTGAGAAAAAGTGATGTGAATTTTGGTTTCATAATATTTTCCTAATTTAAAGTATGGCATAGTCATTTAAATCATTAAAATTTTACTGCTCGCAATCTACACAGAGAGCATAATAAATGTTCGGTGCTACCCCATGTTCGGTGGTGCCCCAGTTTCCTCTACGTATGTATGATTTTTAACGAATGGCATAAAAACACGAAAATAAATTAATTGCGTTTACAGTGCAATACTTTTAGTATGAGACACTTTAAAATCCTTACTATTTATTATTGAAAGGATTTTATTTAGCAATAAAAAAAAGTTAATTAGTAACGTCGATGTAGTATTTTTTCCAATTAACTTTTTGCATCTGAATATAATATTTATTTTTGGCTCAAACTCAAATGTTTACACACTGGGCATTTTAACCCCTTCATATTTTGTATACGGAAAGAATGCTTTTAATTAAAAAATGAAACTTGTTTCAATTTCCTTTTGGTGGTTTGTCATTAAAAGTTCATTGCTCGAGTGCACAAACAGTGCAGTTTGAGGAAAAGAATGAGGGTTCTTTGAGGTTCTTTGTCCACAATGTTTTGCTCTATATTGCTGACTTTGTATGCTTGGAAACGAGATGTGATTAAGTTTTTCAATGTAATTTTTTCACAAGTTTTCTTTTTTTAAATGTGTTTTTTTTTTCATTGAAATTAACTAAAGAAAAGAGAGATTTTTCATGCTCTTCTTAAACAAAATGAATAAGTGAAAGCAACCATGAGATTCTATGTTGCATAAAATTCTCATAAACATTGGACGAAGTTCATCTTTTGCTAATTTTGCCCATGCTATACTCTGGCTAATCCAATTGATGAGGGCTTCATCATCTTCAAAGGTGTTCTTTAGTGAATAAATTATTCGGCAAGGTCTGGTGGTGTTTTCTTCCTTATGAGAAAAATCTTGCGAGGATATGATTTGGATTTAAATTCAAAGTTCTCGGAGGAAGGAAAAGCTCGAGCTGTTGCTAATTACTTTTTAATTATCTCACACAACATACAAGTGGCAAAATCCTTCAGCATGATGCAAAATGTAATTTGTGCTCTGCATTTTCATTTTGCAAGAAATGCACAAATCCTGTAGAGTATATGGCCTAAAGTATGACGTTGAAAAAGCTCTATATAGTGACTGGAAAATATATTACGGACGATGCCTGACAAGAAATCCAATTAGAATGTACCGTCAGGATGAAATGATTCTCCTGTCAAGTTACATGAAAATCATAAATAATATAGTGTCGTTGGGGTGTAAATGCGTGTGGTTCTGTGGCGATATTGTACATATTTACTCCAAGTACAAGAAGTAAATATTCACTGAGATGGTGCTTCTATGCTGCTAAACCACTAGGGAGTGCTTAAAGCTCTCACCATCCCCTGACACACTTTCCATCTCACCTGGTAGTGACACCGACAAGAAATCTTGTTGAAGTTTTCCACGCATTTTGTGGACGTGCGTGATGAAAATTCTACATCTTCTCGACACTCTATCTTTGTCAATCTCACCCATGGACAAACTCAATTTTCTCCTTCCATTCCACCGAGAACCTTCACCATCTATTGTCATCCAAGAACAAAAGTTCAACTTAGGTATGAGCTTATCAGCAAAAGTTCCCAAGATCAACAAGTTGAAATTAATTCCGGTACTGGGATTAAGATGTGCCAAGACGGAGTAGAGTGATTATGAAATGAAATCGTTTTCTTAATTATTAATGCTGCATCAAAAATTCACCAAACACCCTTTGGCGTCCGACTTGATGAATGAAAATACGAAAACTTCTGAATAATACGCTCCTTGATGAGATACAAAGAAACTTGGTACTGATCGAATTACACAGAAAGAAACTGTTTTCAATTTAAATTTTCTTTGGAATTATCCTTTCAACGAACTTTCGCAACGGTTTAAGAGATGAATTTCTAAATTAAAGTAGAAAATATTTGTAGGGTAGCAGATAAAAGTTGGTGTATGAAATTTCATTGTCTCTCTATGGCATAAAAACTGCAATGGTATGACATTATTAAAACGATTTAGTATTTAAAGTTGCAAAGGTAATTGAAATTTTAATTGAAAAACGAAAGAGGCCACAAAGAGTAGTTTTCTATTGGTTGAGCGTAGTTAACGCAAATACAGCGTATTTGAATATTTTGCATACATGTGATAGATTAATTGATAATCCATCATACAGTATTTACGCATTGCAAATGTTTCTTCTATTAATCGTAAGTTCGGGTGATTTTGTCCCCTGCGGATGACTTTGACACACCCCTGTTCGTAAGCTCTTATATATTCTTTTAACATAAGGACTGTCTTCGCCGATTCGATCTACCATGGTATGATCAGATTCTTAAGTTCTAGAAATAAAGAAAAGTTTAGGAACAGGGAGGTCTCAAAATACCTGCATTTTCGGTATTCTTTTTCTAACTGAAATCAACTCTATTGTTGATTATAAGAAAGCATACAGCATATCTTCTAGATCCTTAAGCGGTCTTCAGACTAGAGTTTTAGCCCAGTTCCCGAATGTCTCAAAATATTCAATAGCGAGCTATTTATTAGTTTTTGAGATCCCAATAGGCCATTTATCTTTAATAATCCAATACTAAATTATATTTTTCCAAAAAACCTGATTGATAAGAAAATTAGATTAGTTAAACCATATAGCTAGACCTTAGGTCTGAAGCCCGTATTACCCAATATCCCAAAAATATTGATAATTTTTTGTCCAAACATGTATGTTTGAATAAAATCTGTTGGCCCTGATTAATCTAATTTGGTGCCGTAGAGCCGAGAGATGGGTTAACGTAATTGTTATCAGAATAATAAGAACCGTCTCTCGGTTTAAGCTGTAAGTCTGTCTAAGACATAAACCCACCCTGTTTTAAATTATCTTGTGTTCAATTTCTCCGGGATTTTACTGCAAATCATTTAATTTCAAATGCGGTTTATATATAATATTAATAAAACGCTATTTTTTTTTAATTCTCTCAAGTTTTATGTATCTCATTTACTCCATAGGGTAAGTGCTCATAATTTTGGACAGTTTCTAAATTTGGACACTTTGAGGGTAAAATTGGACACTAAAAATAAATTGATTAAAATGATGGATTTTTATTCCAATATTTGATGAAAAATGAATTCTATCTAAATATTTGTTCTTTTTGGAAGATTTTGACACTAAATACGTTAAATTTTGAATATGATTTGAGTTGAAATTGCTTTGTTGAAAATTCAGTGTGAGCAATTGCTTACGAGAAATATGACAGAACTTCGTGGCTTACTTCAGTCTTATTTAGTTTTGGTGAAGTACTAACAAAGTTTGTTCGCTGTTTTTGAGTGATATTATTGAATATTCATTAAATATTGTGTTGATTCACGTTACTGATGATTTGTACATTTGACCTGAAGTGAGATTTGCCTTGTGAATTATATTTTTCGTGTGAAAAATAGGAAATTTTTTAAGACATTCACCAGTGAGGTGATGGCTCTTATTTTGGACAGGTGTTTTTCTCACGAAATTTCGTGAAGTTTTAGCTTTTGTGATGACTAGGTTGGACAAATGCCTGGAGAAACAAAGAAGCATCATCTCTACGATAGAGATGTAGCGAGAAATGCATTGAAAGGCCCCCGAAAAGACCAGGGAATGAGCGAATCCGCACGTACTTGGAGTATCGAAGTCAATTCACTTTAATGAATGATATGGAAAGTTTCCGGGCTTCTGTGACATTCTACGTTTCCCTTACATGAACAGGAAGAGGACTTGGTAAGATTGGTTCATCAAATGAAGAACAATGGGCATCCTATTGAGGTGGATTAGCTGTCCAAATTTACAGTCAAGTTGGCCAAATTAATAAACAAGTTGTCCAAAATAAGAGCCAAGGTCACTTCCACTTATCCATTCATTTTTAAACGTATTAAAACTAATTTTAATAAAAATAAGACGATAAATAGCTTGCTAAGTTTCTAAACAACCCTTCTGAAAAGAGAGTAACAAGAAATGTCAATTAGTATAGAAAATATCGCACTTCAAACTTGGAACTTCGATGCTTATATGCAGACTGTCCAAAATTATAAGCACTTCCCCTAATTGTGATTCCTTATATTTGGAAAGATTCTACCATTAGTTATTGTAATTTTGAAGTAACAGTAGGTATACATTACTTCTATAGAACTACATTTCACTGTAAGGCAATATTTACCTATATTGCACAATGTTTGTTATAATAAACTTGAGACTATAACATTACTCCGCTTAATACTCTGAGGGTAATAAACATTTGCTTCATAAAATTCAAATAGTCTTCAACACACATTCGCTTTTAAATTTTTTTATTTTTATTTAGGATAAAATTTTATGGTTTCTACTCGCAGCAAATTTCTTATTTAGCAAGAAATAAAATTTAAAATATTAACTTATAGGGGAATTGTACCAAATTTCGCCCAGCTTGCAATTTCGACCTTTTCTTTTGTTCCTTAAATTTTCATGATTTTTTAGTTTTTTTTTTAGGTTTTTTTAGGAAATAATGTGAAAAAGACTTTATAGGAATTCTAGGGGTAAAGAACTATAAGAATTAAGGTGGCCGAAATATTACGCATGTCACCTATTCGATTTCTAACCTCGTTCAAGTATAAGTGTAACACGTCTTCAAACTGGAAATATTCTATTCAATTTTTAAGTTTCAGATGAATCTATTTTGAGTCATTTTGCCCTATAAAAGTTATTTTTTTCATAATGGCCTCGGTACACCTGTCAGATCAGGAATACTTTGTAAAGTTAAAATTCTCTTTCCTTCTCAGAAAGACTTAAATAAGTCTATCCTACTTTTTCGGTCTCTAAATTAGATTAAACTAAATTTAATTTGGTGTTAATTTGGTGGCGAAGACATAACGAACTCCAAAAATTAGGTCCAAAGACTCAATTAAAAAAAAATGAAAATTCTACAAAATATAGTTTATATATCGTATTTTTATGCTTAAGAGTTTAATCTAAATAAAATTTTTAGTATGTTCAAAAGATAATTTTAAAAATTTACTGTTTTTCAGTGTTCGTAAAACATAGAAGAAACTCGAATGATACGATAATTGGGCCGCCCAAAGCATTAACTCTTTCGCGTCATTAGGGTCATATATGACCCGGGGAAAAAAATTTTTTGTGACTATTTACATTAATTGAAATCTATCTGTTTGTGCACGACATCATAATAGAAGGATGTAAGATTCTTGCTAATTTTCTCAAGACTCCAGATATTCAGGAAAAGAAAATATTTGAGATCAAAAATCACAAATTTCGAACTTTGTGAAATAGCTTTTCTTTTTCAAAATTTTTTATCTTCATTTATTTTTTTCAGCAAAAGTTCTTTAGAAACACAAAATAGAATATCCAAAGATTGTATATTGCATATTTTGATATAATAAACTACTCTCAATTTTCCAGAAAAGCTCGTAGAAATTTCCAGGTCATATATGACCCTATTGTCCCCAAGGGTAAAGGTTTATGACAGTTTTTCGTGCCAACAATGTAGTTGGGACATTGTATTTCTTTGTGAAATCCAGAAGGAAAATATCTTGCTCCTGGATATTTCATCTTATATCTGATGAATTATAACATATATTGCAATATTTTAGAGTATTCTGCAAGCGTCTTATATTGTACAATTGTATTGTGTGTGAATAAACAAGTAGATAAGTTTATTTTTGCCAAATACCACTCAAAATATTGTGACAGAGACTGTTCAAGAGATTACCAGGAAGATTCCTTGAACACCGGGAGTACAGTGTTCATCAAGACAATCCAGTTTGCCATGGTTTTGGTCAAATTAATAACTTCAAGCAAAAAAAAAAAAAACTCTTAGAAAGCCCGTGATATAGATTTTGAAAATGGTATATATACTTCCCTTACCGACAATAGGGTCATATATGACCCGGATTTTTTTCGAGTTTTCACGCGATGGAAATTTTTTTTCATCTCAGAACTATTATATTTGATCATAAAGCATTAGGAAAAACTCAATTTTACATGAATTCACTTGCTGAATAAAAGTGTGACGCGAAAGAGTTAAAGCATTAAAACAAAAAAATGCATCAAAAAGTACGTTTCCTAAAACCGTATCGATAGCATAAAATTGAGATTCATTTTCAATAACAGAAATTATCACTATAAAAACTCAAAGCTAACCAACCTTGTGCTTGAAATGAAGGTCTCGACATGTTGAATATTTCCCGAAAAGTTCATTATATGATTGTTTTCTGAAACTTTTTGGGTTTATTAATTTTTTTTCTCGAAAATCCATCGAATTCATTCATTTGAAAAGTCATTTTAATAGGGAAAGTTTTTCAGAGCAGAGGAAAGAAAATAAAATCCATAAAAATGCGATAAATTTCATCCATAATTTACCATCTATACGAGTTATTCGTTAATTAATTCTCATTCTCGAGTTTCTTTTACCCTCATTAACATGGCATGAAAGATGGAAGTAAATCAGAATTCCAATTTGCTCTTTCAAATAAAATCATCTCCCGCAAGTTGGGAGAGTTGCTTCTATGTATGTATCTGACCATTGGGGAAATTGACGGAGCGCCGCTGCTTTGAGAGGGATGAGGGAAAAACGTGCTCGAACTAAACAGAAAACCCATCATCCAAGACATTTACAGATTCTCCGGTGTGACTTCTCGGACTGGTTGGGTAACTCTGACTTTGTGCTGGGAAGAATGGGCAAAAGTTTCCTTCAGCGAACTTTTCTCATAAAGCCCAGAAACACCCACTGAAGTAGAAAATCATGTACTGTACTTACTCCATTGTGCAATGTAACATTTTAGGATATGATGTGAATTTGTGAATTTAGCATCTGAATACACTAAATCGGGAAAATATGAAATTTAAAGGAAACTTTTTAAAATCTCAAATTGAATTTGATAAGCAATATTGAGATCATGGGTATTTTTCCTCTGTCAAACACCCACGCTTGACCAACTTTCTTAATTGAAGCCAAAATCCTTTGCATAAATCATCAGTTTATATGGACGATAGCAACGACAGAAGTGCACCAAGATATCGAAAATTATGATGAAATGATGAGAAAAGTTTGTTCAAAAGCAAAACTTTAGTATGTTATTTTCCTCATTCATTTTCCACCATAAATCCCGCAGCCAATAAAAGGATGAAAGCTCCAAGATGAACTAAGACAAAAATTGCTTTGTCACTTGTGATCAACATATGTCAAAATGTTGTTCAAAGTACTCACAGGATGGAGTTATACTAAATTATCCGACTGTCAAGGAAAATCCCAACTCAACGATGAAACTTTCCCATGTTATTACTAGTTGGGTTTTCCCGTCTGCTTCTATACAATTAATCTGTAGCGATGGGTTAGGATCTTCATCTCGTGGAGTTTCGTGTATGTCTCTCTCTTGAGGCATATTTCCACCCCAGCCTCATCTTCTCGACAGCCACAAAGCACTGTCTTCAGCCCAGCCGCAACATCGAATGAACGTCTGCACAAGTGAAATGACTGAAATGTTTCCATCTAATTCACTTTTGTATTGCTCCATCAATCTCCTGATGAGTTTTCCGCAGACATTTCCCATTGAGACTCTAATAATGTGTACATTGTGGAACTGCCTTTAAATTACACGGAATTAACACAGAGGACAAAATTAAGAATTCATAACTCCTTGTATAAATGAAGAAAATTTATAAAAGTTATTTGCAAATCCTCAAGTGGAAAATTTGTATTATTAAAATTATTATCTTGTTTTTTCCAATTATTGAGCTTTAGTTTATTGCAAAAATGTCATATAAAGCAATAATAACCTCAAGGGACAATGGGCAAAAATGTATGGGAGTTGGTCTATGTGGCGACCACAGATGGGACTAGGCGCATTTTATAAGTAATAGTGTTAAGATGGAAAACTAACGAGACCCAGGACGATATTCGCCGGGAGTCCTTGAAAAAACGCCTTTATCCTTTCGAAAAAATACTATTTTGACATCGAATTACTCAACATAAGCCAAAGGGATCTTCATGAAATTTGGTATGGAGTTAATATATGACTCAAGCTATTTATTAATGGAAACTACCCCCTCCCCCCATCCCTTCCTCCAGTAGCCACCATATAAAATGTGGACTTTTTTATTCTAACTTCCCTCTGAG
This sequence comes from Phlebotomus papatasi, assembly GCF_024763615.1. Classification (NCBI taxonomy): domain Eukaryota; kingdom Metazoa; phylum Arthropoda; class Insecta; order Diptera; family Psychodidae; genus Phlebotomus; species Phlebotomus papatasi. The sequence goes on from NC_077223.1 coordinate 97,208,136, forward strand.
AATAAGTAGAAAGCCTCTAAGTAGAATAAGTAGAATAAGTAGAATATCTCCTCTGTGAAAAGAAGTAGAAATCAGAAACATGGCATATGATCAAGGGCAATGAAAGGTTCTTTAACCGTATATATATACGTTTTCCTCCGCCACTCCTTCCATCAGTCGCCATATGAAATGAGGACTTTTTCCACTATTACTCCTCTCTGAGAAACGGTAGAAAGCTGAAACTCGGCATGGGAACAAGGTTTATGGAAGGCTATTCAGTCATATAAAATCTGACTACAATTTCAAAAGAAAATAAATAAAAAAAATCACAGTTAGAAAAATAAGCCAAAATATGTAATTATTCTACTGAAATCGATGAATACAATGACGCAATCCCAAGCAGATATCTATAACCGTTTGAACTGTTGTTCTATTAATCGCCGCGCGGACAAATAGCGTGTGACTTCTCTTTCTACAAAACTTCAAAACTTCCAAAATTCTACAAAAATATGTAATATCTTGTCGAAGGATTATACCATTCACTTTGTAGACTTGATTTATTTTAAGCCAGAATGTCTTTCCTTTGGTTTTCCTTTGGATTTTAGTTAAGTTTTTGCCCCTATCTTTGCACTACAGTTCTTGGAACTTAGTTAGAGGCACAGTAACATATCTTTTCTTTCTTCTCCAAACGGCTTTCTACTGATTTGGATTTAATTTTTCGATTTAATTCAAAAGTCGACGCTCACCAGAAGGACATTCTGTCTTAAAATAAATCAAGTTTTCTTATTTATTCGTGCCCATATTGTATTTTATAATCAGAATTTTTCGAAATTCATCAACTGAGTCGGTTAAAGAACAAGCAACAACTAAAACGCACTTATGTATTTTGCTTGTATGAGACACTAATTGTAGATATTAGATGCTCGGTCAGTAGATTAATTTGGATAAAAAGAAACACGAATTTTGACCTAGATCCTTCTCCTCCTTTATTACTTGGACAACGTTTCGGAGCTTGTTGGCCCCTTCGTTGCATACCTGAGGAAGGCACCAAAAAGCTCCGAAACGTTGTCCAAGTAATAAAAGAGGAAAAGGATCTAGGCCAAATCCGTGTTTCTTTTTACACTAATTGTAGTTTAAATACAGAAATTAGAACATCTCGGTAGTACTTCAAATTCATTCATTTTATGTAAACTATCTTTCAACTCTCAAATAAGGAAAGCTTGAAAATTTAAGTTAAATATTCATAATCAAAATTAAAGATTTAAGATTCCGAGTTAAATGCTAATGACGCCTCATTCATTCTAATCTTGCCTCACAATAGTTTGGATTCAAAAGTTTAAAAGTTTCTTAAAACAAGATTTAATATTAAAATAAACTTTAGAAACTTTAGCTTGAAAACTTAAGGGATTACGTGGATCAAGAAGACTAAAAAAAACTAAATATTTTCACTTTTTTTTTAATATAATAAAAAAATTAATTCCATCTCTTAGGCATACCAAAATACAACATTTAAACTATATTGTTTGAAACTTTCATTTTAAAATTTTTAAAAATTCAGCCCATGGGACCTGATTTTCGCGGATCTTTTTGAAAAAACTTATTTTTTGGTGAACACGATTTCATAAATGCAAATATTTCCTGTTTGCTGATAAGTAAAACTCGTACTTGAACGTAGAATTTTTTTGCCTTGATCAAAACTTATTTTACAAGACGAAACGTGATGTAAAATACGCCGTAATTTTTCTTGCACAAAATTCTTTCAAAAACCCAAATTTCGTTTAAAAAAATGTAGAGGAAACCGTGGCAGAATTAGCCACGTATAGTTAGATAATATCTTAAAGTTTGCCTTCCAAGGAATATTGAGGAAACCACTTATTATTCTAAATATATACTTCCTTTACTATTCATTGAATATTTATCAGCCTTTAACAAAGATTTCTTGTACAAATTATACGCAATGGAAAATATCATTTGGTGGCTAATCTACCCCGGTCTACCCTACCGGTCACATACGAGTTTCACTCAACAGCTAACAAGAAATAGGGTAAAGTGATATAAAGTTGGACATAGTGTTACAAGTTGGACAATTCGCCGATACAAGTTGGGCGTGGCTGTTTTCTTGATAAATACAGTACAAAATTTGTTTTTAAGCACAAGAAACCAAATTATAAAACTAAAGCATTAAAAATATACAAATAAAAATGAAGTACTAAATTTATCAAGACAAAAAGCCCTGTCCAACTTGTATGACTGTCCAACTTGTACCACTTTCCCCTATTTAGCTTTTTGACTTGAAATGCATATATTCTAAAAAAATTCTACCGAAAAGTAAGTTTTTTTTAAAAAGGTCTTAGAAAATCAATACCGATAGGCTGAATTTTTAAAATTTTTAAATGAAAAATTCAAAAAATATAGTTTAATTTATGTGCTTTTATATGCCTAAGAGCTTGAAATAAATAGATTTTTTGTTTGTTGCAAAAGATAGAAAAAATTATACTGTTTTTAGTCTTTTTGACCCACGTAACCCCTTAAATAAATTTGACACTTTAAAATTAAGAAATTTATTATAGGATATGAGTGCACCTTTAAAGGGTGCTTGAAAGATTTTACGGTTAAATATTTACTTTAGAATTTAGAGGATGGATTCGTATATTTTTAATGTAATTGCCTTGATCCTAGATAAATATATTTAAGTATTTCAATGTTATTTATATTTCCTACGAAACATTTCATAATTTTGTGCGATTTGTATCACTATCATTAATAAAATCTTGATAGTATTATTGATGTAATATTTTTTGCAAAGGGAAGATGTCTTTAGATTGTATTCTTTATTGACATAATTTAGGGTATATTTCGTATGAGAGCAGATTAAAAGTTGACTAGAAAAACGTCTTGATATTAAATGTGTTGAAGCTTCAAAATTCATCAAAACCGTTGTTTTCCAAGCCACGAAAGTACCAATTTTTACACATAAAAGAAAGTCTCAACTTTTTATCTCTTGATCAATCTATTTTCCCACAAACATCATGTGAATTTTTCTACTTGGGGAAAGTTTGAGACAAACACACGATAAGTTCATGAAAGACTTTTCTACGCAAATGGTGTCATTTAGAGATACTAAAAGAGGAGAAGGAAAGTCTTGAAGAATAGAACTGGATGTTTTTAATGCTTTTCCACCATCAACCGCATGAATGAAAATTACACCTTGGAATGAGGAGTGAAAAGCCACAATGGCTTTCCTTATTAATAATTTGAGAAATTTGAGCAGCAAAATAAGCTTGTGCGCTTTCCCTATGGAATACCGACACTCTGAGGGTACCATGGAAGAGACACTGGATGGAGGTTGAAATTGAATTTTGAAAAATGTACTCTGTGGATTTTCACCATCATAAATCCATCCCAAGGCTTGAATGTTAGGGATGAAAATGAAATTTGTGAGAGGGTATAGCTAGAGCATTTCGGTGAAGAAAATCAGAATTAATCGTTCTTGCTCTAATTTAAACGTAATATCATGAAAAAATATGATATTTAATTCAAATAAATTGATGCCCATTAATTTCAGTTACTTTTTCCTTCCTCCGTGTCCCATCCATGGCTCTGTCTCGGTTTACTTGTTTGTCGTGTGGGAAGCCAACAAGACGTACCACGAGACATTTTTTTTCCAGAAAACGGAACACAGTGTGGAAGACAGCAATATTTCCATGAACGTGGTCCATCTCAACTGAGAATAAGAACTTTTGTTGTGTGCTTTTCACCTCAAAGACATGGGAGGTCCCATTCTCTTGAGGAATCTCCACATGGTTGGGGGAGGAAAATCACATGACTATCAATCTTAATATCACACCGGTCGTCGTCCCTCGGGTAAAGTGGCAGTCACATGCTGAGCGAACAAATGTTCCTCTTGGACTGCGAACCAGACTTACACAAGAATAGTAGCACTTGTATGAAATATTCTCGCGTTCTGCTCCCTACAACTTCACAGACTTTTGCACATTTCCCTCTCCTCTGGACAAATTCTAGGGCTTGGGGGAGGAAAAGTTCAGATTGGAAACATTTCATACCGAGGGGTTGCCAACTCAACGATTTAGTAACGGTTAAAAAAGAACATAAGTCCCTCCGAAAAATTGTAATAACCGATAATATTTCATACCTTTATTAAAATTTTAATATGCCTACAGATAATTTACTGATTTATAGAATCAAAGCTTTAAAGGTTATTAAGAAAGACAAATACAGCGGGTTTCGGGATTATGCAGATTTTCGGAACTGAAAAACGTAGGAGATTTTTTTTTGAATTGATCCTTTAACGACGAGACACTTTTTACGGATTGAAAATCTAACAATAAAAATTAAACTGAGAAACATAATCAATGATAAATCTTGCATCTAACATTGGAAAGTCCAACAGAGTCTGATTCGGTGTATTTTGTGCTTCTATGGACGATAGGGACAAAAATAGCCCAAAAATTTAAGTAATTTTTCTGACAATACCAATGAATAATATATTTCGCTTTAATGAAAAATATTACGTATGAGTATTGTAGTTTTTATTGCCAAAAGGGTTTTGCTTAAAAAATTTTAGAAGTATAAAAAATAAATAAAATCAATGAATTTGAGAATTTAAAAAATCGCCATTTTTGAGCTTAAATATTTACTACATAGCAAATAGCTAGAGACTTGCAAAAACTAATCTAGATTCCTTCAACCTTCTACTTTGTAAAAATGTACAAACAAAAGAAAAAACTAACTTTAGGTAGTCAGGAAAAATTATTTTCTTTATGGGACACCGGTGTTCCAATCGTTCTTAAAGGGTTAAACGACAATTCAGTGAATTTAACGCGGACAAAAAGTAGTTAGAACAAAAAGGTTCAACTGTTAAAAAATGCATTATAAATTATACATTTTGCGCTGATTTCTTCAATAAATTGTTAAATTATTCAAAAAAAAACTTAGAAGAAATTAAATTTGTCTGATAACACAGGTATACAATAAAAAAATTCTTAAGAAATATTAGTTGATTATTATGGTATTGGGTGTGCTGATTTAGAAAATGACTTTCATTTTTTTCAATCACATCACAATTCTGAGAATTTATTACTTTTGCCTTTTAGCTATTTTGTTTTACTTTATTGATTATATTTCTATATATATTGATTATATATAATTTAAATTTTAGATATCCGTTGGAATGGTGAAGAGTTGCCCTACAACTTTATATTAATAGACGAAATCTGTAAAACCACCCCTTGAGTGTGAATTAATAAGGTTTTCCTAAGGAATCCCCAAAAAATGCTTTGGACTGAAGTTTAAAAAAAAATCATATATAACAAACTAAACCAGGGCCCTTATTCTGCTGTGAAACGCAGATTTATCACTAATTTCGTGATAGTGCTTGTGTGTGTGAGGCTGGTTTCGGCCCACATTAAATGAAATTGTGAACAAAATAATCACTGTAAAGCATACAAACACCTTTCACGAGACTAAAATTGTTGTCCTTTGACTTACCAACTAAGAAAATTCGCAAAAAACTCTGGAAAAATCCGTCAACTACATTTAACTCCACTGCAGTTGTCAATCTTGAGCACACTATTGCTTTCGCTCGCACTCTCTCATTCGCTCTTTGGCTGCGTGATGAAATTTCAAAATAATTACCGTTGGACATTCTATTTCATAAATTTAGCCAATTTTAATAAGTTTTCTTGCAACTACTGTGCCAAGCAAGAAAATTCAAATTTTCAATGATTTTCTCTTTTAATCTATAGTTTTCACTATTTGTTTCTGTAAAACCTCGAGAAATCACAGGCAAGGGGGAAATATTAAGTTGGAAATGGTGTACAAATTTTGAAAGTAATTCATATAAATTATGAATTGTCGTAAATATTTTAGACGGATGGGTCAGAATTGGTATTCATAAATTTAGCAGTAATTTTTTCACAGCATGAAACTTATGCTCTTGAGTATGTCGCTGGAAAAAAAAGAAGAAGAAACACGGAATTGTAGAACGAAGTTTTGATGGGTATTATTTATGAGTGATTGGTCTGAAATTTCGTAGATTTTGTGAAAGAAAATTTGTTTTCCCGGAGTAAGTAGTCAGATTGAAGCATCTACCGTCGCCACCATCGCAAAAGTTAATTACAAAGTCACCCATCCGGCAAATTTTGCTGAATTCTGTAGAATTTACTCTAAGATGGTTCCGATCATTGCATTGTATGAAAATACAATATTAGATGAGTTCATATATTCTGTCAGTAGAAGAGGTAAAAAGTTTGGAGTGGTATATCTCAGCTCCTGATGAACATAATTGGATGAGTGAACTATTGTTGGAAAGCTTGGTTCATTAGCTTTCAGAATCTGGTATATGTAATTGGCTATGGGTAAATCATGGTCATCCAGAACCATTTATGTCGAAGAAGACACTTTTTGCAGCGTCATTTTTGACCATCTACTGCTGGGACCAGGAGTGACCCACAATTCTCGCACTTGGACTGTTCGTTAGAGGAACTCAAATGGTATAATTTGTGGAAGAAACTTTTTTCTTGGACATCTTACTTTTTTTTATTCATCCACTTTTGCAAGAATTTTAACATTTTACACGCATAGAAAAAAAATGACAGAAATCCTTCTATTTCATTTTCTGGACAAACTAATGAAGATATCGACTTGGAATGTTCTAAGTACTCCCCCATAAGTTGATCCAAGGAATCCAAATATCACATCAATTTCATCCCAACGTCTATCCTTCCCCTCCAGAAACCACTCTTTTAGGATTTCAGTAATTTTTTCCTTGCGTTTAACACTTCAAAATTCTTGCAAAATTCGATGAATAAAAAAAAGTAAGATGTCCAAAAAAAAAGTTTCGTCTACAAATTATACCCTTTGAGTTCCTCTAACGAACAGTCTAAGTGCGAGAATTGTGGATCACTCCTGGTCCCAGCAGTAGATGGTCAAAAATGACGCTGCAAAAAGTGTCTTCTTCGACATAAATGGTTCTGGATGACCATGATTTCCCCATAGCCAATTACATATACCAGATTCTGAAAGCTAATGAACCAAGCTTTCCAACAATAGTTCACTCATCCAATTATGTTCATCAGGAGCTGAGATATACCACTCCAAACTTTTTACCTCTTCTACTGACAGAATATATGAACTCATCTAATATTATAAATTTTCGCCACTTTCCACAAGGTATTGTTCTGTTAAAATAAGCTTGGCTTATTTTCTTTGAAATTATTTATCAACTTGGTGGAATAATTTTTTGTACATAGAGTTTGTATCACTAACTTTAAATACTCTTATTTCCTTCCCAAACTCTTTTCCCCATCCCCGTTTTGAAAGGGGTTTCACAAAAAATCTAGTGAAACAATGGGAATTATATATTTCTTAAAATTAATAGAAAGAATATTAATAACTATTTCTTTGCGTTAAACAGCAATTTTCCACCTCAAATGCATTTAATTTTTCATCTCGGGACCTCCAGGAGCTCGCGAGATAAAATTTGCGTGATTTTTAAAATAACAGCCATTTTCACGATTTTTCCTCACTACTACACATGCTATGTCGCTGAAAGCGCCAAATCTCCACGCACACAGAGCCAAAGCTATGTGTATGATGTGTATTTGCATCACGCAAAATCGTGATTTTTAGGCGTGATAAGCTCCGTTTCAACAGCAGAATAGGCCCACAGATATTTAGGTGCTCTCTTTGGGAGAGCATAGAGGATCCTTGGAGGTATATATTTGACCAATAGAGACACCTCATGTGAATTCTCTAAATGCCTCATTTATGGATCTTAATTATTTTTGAAAATACAAAAATTCTATCTTACAGCAAATTGTTCTAGGGATTTTTGAGATTCGATTCTTTAAAGTCGGGAAATTAATTCTTTAGCAGTAGATTACTTAAACTTGTTTGGAAAACACAATGTTCTCTTAAAATCATCAAATTATGAATGAATTTAATATCACTTACGATAAAGAAGAAAGAGACCACCAAAAAGAAACCTTTTTTAATCAGGAAAAGAAAATATTCGAGATCAAAAATCACGAATTTCGAATTTAGTGAAATGACTTTTCTTTTTCAATTTTTTTATATTCATTTATTTTTTTCAGCAAAAGTTCTTTAGAAACACAAAATAGAATATCCAAAGATTGTATATTGCATATACTGATATAATAAACTACTCTCAATTTTGAAGAAAAGTTCGTAGGAATTTCCGGGTCATATATGACCCCATTGTCGGTAAGGGAAAAGTTTATGAAAGTGTTTTCGTGCCAACAATGTAGTTGGGACAGTTGGGACATTGTTTTTCTTTGTGAAATCCAGAATGAAAATATCTTGCTCCTGAACATTTCATATTATATCTGATGAATTATAACATATTTTGCAATATTTTAGAGTATTCTGCAAGCGTCCCATATTGTGCAATTGTATTGTGTATGAATAAATATGTGGATAAGTTTATTTTTGCTATATAGGGTCGGAGGAACGTCTATTCGACAGGGAACGCCTATTGACACTTTTGGCAAAATGTTGAAAATTATTTAATGTATCTAATAAAATATAAGTATAATATAACGTTTTTTCCGTAATATACCTTTTACTATAAACAAAGATATTCAAATTTTGTATCCCAAATGGTACAGAGTAGGGTGTCAATAGGTGCTGACACGAGTTCTTAAAGTGTCAATAGACGTTCCTTTCACCCTACCACTCAAAATATTGTGACAGAGACTGTTCAAGGGATTACCAGGAAGATTCCTTGAACACCAGGAGTACAGTGTTCATCAAGACAATCCAGTGTGCCATAGTTTTGGCCAAATTAATAACTTCAAGCAAAAAAACTCTTAGAAAACCCATGATATAGATTTTGAAAATGTTATGTACACTTCCCTTAAGGACAATAGGGTCATATATGACCCGGAGTTTTTCCGAGTTTTCATGCAATGGAATTTTTTTTCCTCTCTGAACTATTATATTTGATCATAAAGCATTAGGAAAAACCCAATTTTACATGAATTCACTTGCTGAATAAAAGTGTGACGCGAAAGAGTTAACAGCTGTAACATGAGAACTAATGGTGCGATTGCTGTCAAGTTAAATATCATTTGAAAGATGAGTGATTCAAGTTTTTTTTTTTTTGATAATCGCGCTATCTACGTTCATCTTAGGGACTTATTGAATGACCTGTTAATCCATCCTATTAAAAGTCTAATAAGGAGAATGTCCTGATTTAAATGCTTAACGAAAAATAAAAATTAGAAAAAAATACACCTAGAAGAATCTAGGGAAATGCTTTTAAATAGAATCTTCTATTGAATTAAAACTAAAAAGCAACTTTTTAAAGTTTGTAAACAATCAGTGACTTTAAAGATTCGTCTAACTTATTAAAAAAAACTGTCAGAAAAAAAGCGTGAATATTTCTCTCTACCTCATCAATCCAAAAGCAGAGCTCGCATTTGACATAGAAAAAAAATCTTATTTTTTAACTTATAGTTTTTGTCCCCTTGTTCTTGGACTTTCATTCCGAAAGTCTCCCTGGAGGATCGCGTTCTGAATAACGTTTTGGGAAACTTTTTAACAATGTTCTTGAACGTTATTTCGCTGTCTGCAAAACTTCCAGAAGAGTGAGAATGGGTTTTCTAATGAATAGAAATTCTACAAATTTTTTTTCCTCATTCACTTCACCTCTTTTATGAAGTCGAAATGAATTTTTCATTTTCTCTCCTTGACTTCTTCAGGAATACTGTATTTTTCCGCCCCAAAATCCTTGCAACTCCTTGGGGTATATCTCATTTTGCTCTGACGAAAATGTGGGTGGCAATTGCACGAAGAACAATGTGATTAAGAGCAAAAATCAGGAAGTGTACATAAAATTAATTTAATAAGATTTCTATATGATGCACAAAAATGAATTATGTGAAGACTTTGTGTCTCGCAGACTGAAAATTTGGTATGAAAAGTCATACAAGGAGTATGTCATATCAAATTTAATTCATCGTATTATTCTCACATAAATCATTTGGAATGACAAAACGATTTCTCACACCACAAAAGACGCGCCAAAGCTCAACGAAGAGGAAACCAACACAACATATTTTTGGCAGAGTCGCGTCAACCATCCGCAGACATGGATTCCCCCCCACCCACCCACACCCTCCCAAAAAAGTTCAAACACAACTTGGGGCACATTGTCTCGTCAAAGTTTTATCCACGCGCTTAGAGAAGAGGCTCAGAGAAAGCGCAAATTTCATGTTGGGGCTTGAAGAGACAAAACAGTGGGCGATTTGTGTGGGTGGGTGTGATGAAATGCAGGAAGATACCACGGATAGATTCTTCCCTGACAGCCATATCTAATGGAAAAGCGTCAAATACACATTCCACCAGTATTTTCCTCAAATTAGAAGCTGGCAGCTTGATTTCTCAAAGCGGCACTCCGTACAAATAATGTTTCCACTGATAAAGTGTTAAAAACGGGAGACCAGAGTTGATTGCGATAAATTAGTTTTTTTATGAGAGAAAATTAAGAGTTTTTTTTTACCTTATTCAGGTTCAAGAACTAAGCTATTAACCACAAACATATCAAATCCAATCAAAATTTAGAGGAATCCCTTGGACCTTTAGAAGTCATGTTGTTCTTTGATATTGATGCATCTCTTTCCATCAAATATCTATCCCCCATGTGTCCATCGTATTCTATTCTCTATAAAAGTTCCATATTTTTGCCACCATATGTCACTACTATCATCCAGAAATTCCATTATTAAGAACTTAATAAGGACTTATTTTATGTACTTGGTCAAAGTTCTTATTTAAAAACATGGACTACGCCTTAAATTTACCATTACACCAGTAACAACCTACCATACTTTATCTAGGTTATCAGAAATACAAATGGATGCTTTTAAACTAATTTCATTTACTTCAAGTTTATCCCATAGGGTAAGTGTACCAAATTTCGACCAGCTTGCAATTTCGGCCACCTCTTTTGTTCCTTATAATTTCATGAATTTGTAGTTTTTGCAAACTGTAGAGAATAAACAATGCAAAATAATAGCAAAAAATGCCCATTCTACGATCGAGATGATGTGAAAAAAACTTTGCAAGAATTCCGGAAGGACACGGAACTATGAGAACCGAGGTGGCCGAAATAGGCCACCAAAGCTATGTTTACATTTTTACTCATATTGAAATGCATTAAGAATAATTTTATAGGCAATAAAGACGATAAATTGTCTACAAGGTTCCAAGCAACACTCCTTAAAAAGAAGTAACAAAAAATTCAATTTGTATAAAAATTATTACATTTAAAACCTAAGACTTTGGCGCTTGCAAGCAACTATGCCGAAATTTGGCACACTTACCCTGTAGGGTAAGTGTGCCAAATTTTGGCATAGTTGCATATAAGCACCGGAGTCCTAACTTTGAAATGCACTATTTTTAATTCATATTGATATTTTTTGTTACTTCCTTATCGGGAGGGTTGTGTGTAACCTTGAAAACTAGTTTATCACCTTTGTTTTCTTTAAATCACTTCCTAAAATATTAAAAAATTAATAATAATATGGACATTGCTTTGGGTAGTATTCCGGCCACTTTGAGTGAAATACCGGCCACCTTTTTTCTGATCATCTTTTGTGACGCAACGGATAGAAAATTTCAAAACGTCAAACGGAACGAGTTTAATATTTAGTTTAATATGTTTATATGACCCACAAGCCCAGATATCTTTTGTGTTATTTGTCCTGAAGACCTGAAGAGTAGCATTTCAAATTTACGCGCAGATTCCCATAGCAATTTGCTCTTCTTGAACTCTTCCAAGGCCTTTTTCACATCATCTTTTTCATAGAAACGATGGTTTTTTTTTTCTCTGGAACATTGTAGAACTCAGAAATTGTAAAAAAAAACCATAAAATGAATAAGAAATTTAGGAAAGGAAAAGATGTTGCCGGAATAGGCAACACTACCTCACCGGAGAGACGCTCACAAAGTATATACTTTTTACGCGAAATACAGGATCCAGCTGGGAAATTTCATTCGAAATTTAAAGATTGTTTCACTATTACCATAAACAGAAACAATCTTTAAGGAAAACTAATCAATTTTCATGAAAAACACCGAAGGAAAACCCTTTGCGCTTCACCACAAATCGTGAGATTGCTAGAAACACAATCGATCTGTCACATTTTTTGTAAGACCGTTTTCACACTGAGTTTTTACAACGCAATTTAAATTTAAATTATACCTAAAATTTAACAGTCTTTGTGTTAATACATCCTAATATGAAGAAATATTTAAAAGAAAAATGAATTCATTGACTATTCGAAGATAACATACATAATTTCAATTAATTTATTTCCATGACCGAAATTACACTCGAAGTGGCCGAAATTAGAAGCTGGCCGAAATTCGGCACACTTCCCCTATCAAGATTAAATAGAAAATAAACTAAAAATATAAAAGAATGAATTTTGAAGTTGAATCTCTAGTTGGAAATACTTAAGGCATCCCAAACCGAAATCTAAACGAGAAGTAACTTCATTGTTTACTCTGGCGGAAACTATATTCAGAGTATTTCATGTAAACACTGCATTCTCACGTGATATTTTTCCTGGATTTTTTCATGAAGTCTCATACCATTGAATCCTCTACCATTATCTTGGTAAAGTGTAAAACCCTCTCTTCTCACCTGGATTCCACATCGAATTAAGTGGTTGGTGTGAATGAAAGACAAACAAGTGCATCGGCAAAAAACAACATATCCCATCTGTACATCCTGTACTTGGAATTTTCCCATCTGTAAAATCAATATTGAAAACATTGAAAATGTGTTCAATGCAGAGACAACCCAAGAGTTTTGCTACATCACAGTTTTTTCTTCTAACTTTCAGAATCAACTGCCACCGTGTTCGACTCTCACCTGCGTGGACCGGGCTTCGTGATGGAACCTCCGCCACGTTTGGAATTCAGCAATTCTTCTGGAGCCTGGTTAGACTGTTCAGCATCAGGAAGTCCACAGCCATCGATTGACTGGTTGTCTGTAGATGGAACTTCGGTGGGTGATGTAGGTGGGGTCCGGAGGGTCCTACGTAACGGAACTCTGGTGTTGCTGCCTTTTCCAGCAGCTGCCTATCGTCAAGATATTCACAATACTATCTATCGATGTGTTGCTTCCAACAACATTGGGAGAGTCATCTCCAGGGATGTACAAGTCAGAGCTGGTGAGTTTTTCTTCCAATTTCTATTATTATTACAATCACTACAACAATATTAAAAATTAATAATTGTTAATACTAGCTTCTTCTTAACGGTTAAACCACGTGTTAGTATTTGAATTGTAATCATAGATGTCTCTCGCAGAAATGCCGACTTCTTCTAGCGTTCAGTGTTAGCCTATGAGTTACCCCTTTGGGAGGAATATCGATAATTAGCATCATAATAGGGAATAAAGCGTTATGAGGAACACTTTATCTGTTCCGCTGCATCCAGGTCACTTATGGCCTCTACATACTAGAGAAATTTATGTCCATATTGATCAGTTTTTCCTACACAAGCGTATGGAATTTGCTTCAATATGGACATAAATTTCTCTAGTGTGTAGAGGCCATTACTTGAGCCCATTATGCATATGCACTCCCCATTACTCCATTCTATCTTAATCTCCAGCTCCATATCTCGGTTTCTGTATGCCTGAGGTACACACACAGTTCCGTTTCTATATTGCGGCATATCAGCCTTGGTTGGATCAGTGGCAGTGAATGTGTATTTGTATCGACAGATCTCTTTATGCCGAACTCGATTCTGTACCAGCCTCTCTTGTTTAGGCAGTTCAATGTCAATGCATTAAGCATTACTTTTTCATCCATTCACTGGACTAATTCGATACGGCTGCTGAAAAATCTGGAGATGCCGAATTTCGAACCCGAGACCTCACAGTCATAGAGACACTACTCTAACAACTGATCCACTGAGGCTTTTGAGGATTTTAGAGAAATCTCTGAAGGGAAAATAGATTATCCACTGATAAAAATAAAAGAATTTGATTCTCTTGCAAAGGATGGATCAAATAAACATGTCCTATTGTGTTAAATGTGCATTCGAAGTTTGAAATTTAATCCATCCTTAGCAAAAGGATCAAATTAGGATCAATTTGATCCTTTTACAGATGGATTTTCGGAGACGGGGACTCCGTCCGGATGCGGCAACACTATTTGTGTTTTCAACTCAAGATCAAAAACTACCTCTTCTCCAGAACTTTCGACATGCTCTGTGTCTTCCTCAGTGGTCGAATGTTATCAGATATCTGTGGGTTTCGTTGGGTAGGGGATGTTTTGCATTGGCGGGAAGGTACTTTCACAAAAGATCTCAAGGGATGTACCAGACACTCTTCCTACAGAGAGACACAGAGCGTATCGAAAGTTCTGGATAAGAGGTAGTTTTTGATCTTGGGTGAAATACTCCACAAATAATGTTACCGCATCCGGAATCCGGATGGAATCCCCCTCTCCAAAAACACATCTGCAATCTATAAACCAATTTTCTACAGTATTAGATCCTTTTATTTTTACCAGGGTGGGACAGCAGTTGCGGGCAAAATAACATTCCCGATTTACAAGCCATTGGGATTAAGGGGTCAGCCATGAGTTATACTATTTTTATTATTATTTATTTTGATGTACCGGGCTTTATTGCTATTTTGTACATTGTTCAGTTTGCAATTTTTGGTTCGCTTTATATTGTGTTTGAGAAATGTATTCCTTTCAGACGCTTCAATCATTTGCACCCGACGGGACTCGAACTCAAAACTGTAATAGTCGAATCGGTGTTCATATCGCCCTAGAGCCAAACGCTCTTACCAATTGTACCACGCAGTTCTCAGACCAATTTTCCTTCTTGAAATATACTTACCTAATCAAAATGCAAACAATAATATTGAATTGTATTTCACTTATTTAATTGGATTTCGCTTTTACTTAATAAAATTTTGCGGTTATGTTTTTCTGGTTAACATATCGTCGGTTACGTCTACTTCTATCGTATCTGCATTTGTTTTGTATCTGCATTCGGTGCAAGCTACAATACAGACGTCCTCTCTTGCGTGAAATGTTGACACAAAAGAAATGCAGATACGACAGAGGTAGACGCAACCGATGATATGTCTATCGTAGTCTCTATTCCAGTTGCCAATTTTTACCACCAGTTGTTGCCCAAAATATACCTTAATTAAAGATTTAATAAGTACTTATTAAGGAGTTATTTTATACACTTGGACAGAGCTCTTTTTAAAGAGCATGGACAATGATACTTTGTATAAAGTATTGAGCTAGTAATAACCTTGTGTTAGCCGAGATACTATCTTCAGAATGTACATAGCCACAGAGGGTAAAATCAATAAATTTTCCTTGTCTCAAAATGAGAGAATAATTTGACAAATTTGATATTATTGAAAAATTGAGATCCTTGACTCTTAGAATCTTCCAGATATGTATTTCAAGACCCAAATTTTAAGATTCTTTGCAACTCAGTGATTCTTAGCTTGAATCATTTTGGCGATCTAAAGGATTCTCATGGAATTCCTTCGTTTGATAGTTACTTATTGATATTATTGTAAATCAGGAAGAAAATAATCTTAAATAAATTCAGTAGTGACTTTAAATTTAGTTTAAGAACCTAATTATGAAATATTCTATAAGCCAAGTAGTTCAACAATTTAACAATACCAAATTTATTTAATTTTGTGCACTACAGAATTTTATTATTCTTTTTTGTATGTGATGACAGCGATATATTAAAGCAAAAATGTGATAACTCCAACCACTCCAACCAATAAAAAATTTTATTCAAAGGTTTAGGAAAATCTAACCAGATGTTATATCGAGTTTAATTAAAATTCATCAATCTCAGTTTTGCTTTTTGCTCATTTTTCCGCAATTTCTATTAAAGCCTAATCCCAATTCGGCAAAAATAAAACTCATTAAAATGCAGATTAAGATTTTTCCTGTCGACTCAAACTTCGCATATTCATGTTATTTATGGTGATTATTTAGAAATTATTTCATATACACAGAAAAAAAATATTTTGTAAAAATGTTCGTACATGTTTATGAATTCCTATGGGGGGCTTACGAATTGCTCGTAAATCGTAACCTACAAACAAGTTCGTAAAAGTTTGTACTTTTTTCACAAACATTGTTCGTAACATGATCATTTGACGAAAATTTTTTGTACTTTTACAAACATTTGTTCGTAAATGTTCGTAAACACACAAAAATGTTCGTAAAATTTTGTCATTTGTTCGTAAATCTTCGTAAAATGTTCGTCAAGCAAATAAAAAAGTACGAACAAATGACAAAATTTTACGAACATTTTTTGTGTGTTTACGAACAAATGTTTGTAAAAGTACAAAAAATGCTCGTCAAGTGATCATGTTACGAACAATGTTTGTGAAAAAATACAAACTTTTACGAACTTGTTTGTGGGTTACACGATTTACGAACATGTCGTAAGTCTCCCATAGGAATTCACAAACATTTACGAACATTTTTACAAAACATTTTTTTTTCTGTGTAGCTTTTCCATTTAGTCATATTGAGCAATAGTCAGATTGTTCTAGAAGTTTGAAGATTAGACGACGTTTTGTTAAATTTATCAATCTACAATTGTTGAATGAGGCAAGAGAACTGGACTCTTAACCCTTTAGCATAAAATTTCGGTGAATTCGAATTTCGTAGACAAGCTCTGCTCATATATAATGTATCGATATTTCGAGATTGATAAGGAATAAAAAAATATTCACTGAAATTCCAGGTAAAATGTTTGAGTTAATAAGAGGTGATTTTCAAGAGGATGTTCCTGAGAAAAGCTCAGCGTGAGGCCAAGAAGGCAATCTCACACGCGCACAGAGTTTGTAGAAAATAGGTGCGCATTTCATGAATAATTGAAAAGTTCCTTTCCTCAGCTTTCGTTTCTTTTACCACGAAAATCCACACACGAAAACCTTATCATGTGGTTTTTCCCTATCTCAGAGATTGTCTGAGGAAGGCGCCAAAAGCCAATGTTTTCTTGCCCATTTTCCCTCCGAGAAAAACGTGAAAGAACATTTTTGCCGGCAGCTTTTGTATCACTTCTCTTTTCATTCTCTCATATCGGCATCCAAGACAGTGCGAGGTGGACTTTTTGAGAGTTTTGGCACGTTTTCCTGCTGCTCTCGAGAGCTTCCTCAGCAGAAGTAAAAAGGTTTGAACTGAGGAAGTAGCTTTGGTGCTGTAAGTGTGACTTGGCGCCATTTGGTGATACAGTTAAATATAGAAGAAAAGATTGAAGATAATAGTTCCGCTATCATTCAACATTCCTAGATGCAATTTAACGAAAATTCTTCATTGTTTCGTGCCAAAGAACTTTTTTTCTTGTGCTGAAAACTTTTTGCATGTGAAAGCAATTGACACTAGTTTAAGGAAATCACCTAAAATAAATGAGAAAGGAATACCTTCAAAGAATGGTTATTTATAGTCAATTAATTTCAGAGAAATACCACAATACATCACATTGGTGTCCCCTTAAATCCCAAAGGAAGCTCTTCAAAAAACTTTCAAGGTGAAGATAACTGAATGTTTTACATTCTTCCCCATCACTTATTTCCATTCTTGCCATTCTTCGGCAATGTTGAAGTGAAGACAAGTGGAATCTTAAAGAAATTCCCTTATCTTGGCAAATATAAATGAATAAATTTTCAAGATATCGAATGATTTAGGCAGAAAACTGGGTCAAATGGCGCATTCTTTTGGGTAGTAGATTTATTTGTCAGGATGAAGGAGAAATGAGCTTTTGATGAGAAAGCTGTCGATGTGTACATTAATATTAATTAAGAAGTTGAGGGGAAAGGAAAAGAGGAAGACCTCTGTGTTGGAGAATCATATTAAGCTTCCTCATTTATTCGTGAAATTGCGTTCCTTTCAATTAAATCTTTGTTAACTATTCTTGGGGTAATCTCAATTTTCGACGCTTAGGGATCTTTTCTGCGCGTGCCACCCTCCTCCCGAACTCGACCCCTTTTTGTCTCTCTACCCAAACAAACTCCAGTGGTTAGCAATTTCAACAAATCCCAGGGCTATTCCGGGGGGAAAAGTCAAACACTGGCTACAAAAGATACATTGGGTAGGATGAGGGATGCTTTTATTGGCATTTTACTTCCTATAGTAAATCCCGGCTTTTGTCCTTTCGCGTCCGAGGGTCTGTTTGGCACAAGAAAGAAGAATCACCTTTCATCCCTCAAAACTTGCCCTAATACAATCTACTTACGTCTATAAATGTGCCTTTTCGAGTGTAATTAACATTTTCCGGATGTCAAAATTTGCCTCCCATTTAATCCCTTTTCGTCGTGCAATTAAACATCTCCCTGTCGCAAGAAGACTAAAACCCTCAACCCTCCAAACGAACCCTTTACGGGCAAAATAAATTGAATTTCTTGCAAATTGACACAATTAGATGCCTTCAATTAATTTGTCATTACCATGTGGGAAATTTTCGTGAATTCATTTAAAGGAAAATAACGCTGAGTTTTCAAATACAGAAGTTTAAAAAAATATTCGCAGACTTTGCAAGGAAGAGTCATTGAATTTTTTAACTTAGTGTCACGCAATTTTAGGCCACGCCTCCATCTGAAATTGTGGTCGATAGTGCTTTTACATTATCGACTTTTCTTTGTGTTGGTTCCTGCCTCGACTGTTTTCCCGAATCGTCGTCGTGTTCTAAAACCATCAAACAGTCGTGACAGAAATCAATGCAAAGAAATGTCAATTTATGTACAGTGCCATCTTTCTAATCCGTATAGTCGTAATCCGGACGAGTTCTCGACAGTTACATTTAAAAGCCAGTGATAAGCCTAGATCAGCTTATAGAGGTGCGATTCCTTAATTGCAAATTTGGATTGTGGCAATCTCGAACGATATTTATACATAAATGATGCAAATTTCTTTTAATAATTTTTAAACAGTATGTAACATATTATCGTTATTAATAAGGAAAATTGAATGAGAAATGCATAAAAGTATCTGAAAAACTTTAAAGTCGATTTTCTCGGAAGCTATGAGAAACACAGGCCTCAAACTTTACATCCATTTTAGAGCTTCTTTCAGACTTGATATGCGCAAAATTTGACTTGAATATGGAAAAAATTGGATGAGAAATGCATAGAAAGGTCTAAAAAACTTCAAAGTCGATTATCTCGGAAACTATGAGAGATAGAGGCCTCATACTTTACATCCGTTTAGAACCTCTGTCAGCGACCCGTATGAGAATCCGCGAAAATCCATGAAGAAATTCGCAACCCGCGAAGATCGGCAAAAAAATCGCGGATCGCGAATTGTATAAATCACCTTACAAATCTTCAAATATAGACTCACTATATATAGAGAGAGAGAGAGAGGGAGAGAGTGAGAGAGGGAGAGAAAGGGAGAGTGAGAGAGTGCCATATATATGGGAAAAGCTTGTTCGACGCCGCTTCTCCCGCTTTTTTTCCCGCCTGACGCTATTAGCAAATTTTCTTAAAATATTTAAAGTGAAATATCCCGAGAACTGTTCGACGAATGTCTTAATTTTTTTTTTAAATTGGTCTAAATTTCCTGGGCTACAACATAAATATAAAATTTTCAAAATCGCATGCTTAGATTTCGAGATAAACTACAAAACGTGATTTTTAATCGATTGAGAACCGGTTTGTCAAAAAACTTATGGCACATAAATCGTCGTACGCTCGAGTAGATATATTTAAAAAAAAAATGTATGAAGATATCTCTTTCCAAACCAGAGATATTGCGTACTACAGACGGCCGGACCTGAAATTGCCGGCTTATGATTTTCGGCATCAGGGATGTTCAAAACATATACGCTGTGAATTTCAGCTCGATCTGAGCAGTTTTAGAAAATCAGAGGATTACAATAGGTGTGATTAGAAGCAATGACACCTAATACCTTTGAGGTTATGTGTACTTGCATGTTCCACAATGAAAATGAATTATCATGTGATGCTTTTGTTTAATAAATGAGGTATAATAGAATAGACTTCTCTAATTATGTCTTTTTAATCTTCTTTAAAAGTTTTGTTCTAATTCTACAAAAAAATCTTGTATTTATTTTCGAGACGTTGAACAAATTCGAAAAAAACCATCCGGATTACGAAGCGGACATCTGTCATTTTGTCTTTCAATAATAATCATCCGAATAACAAAGCGGGCACTGTAGCAGCATTTGAGAGCAGTATAATGTGTTAAAAAAACATGTTCAAATTTCATTGCATTAGCACTATTAACCCTTTAAGGACGATTGGAACACCGGTGTCCCATAAAGAAAATAATTTTTCCTGACTACCTAAAGTTATTTTTTTCTTATGTCTGTACATAATTGTAAAGTAGAAGGTTGAAGGAATCTAGAATATTTTTTGCAAGTCTCTAGCTATTTGCTATTTAATAAATATTTAAGCTCAAAAATGGTGAAATTTTAAATTCTCAAATTCACAATGATTTTATTTAATTTTTATACTTGCAATTCTTTTTAAAGCAAAACCCTTTTGGCAATGAAAACTACAATCCTCATACGTAATATTTTTCATTAAAGCGAAAAATATTATTCATTAGTATTGTCAGAAAAATTATTTAAATTTTTGGGATATTTTTGTCCCTATCGGTCATAGAAGCACAAAATACACCGAATCATACTATGTTGGACTTTCCAATGTTAGATGTAAGACTTATCATTGATTATGTTTCTCAGTTTAATTTTTATTGTTGATTTTCAGTCCGTAAAAAGTGTCTCGTCGTTAAAGGGTTAAGCTACACAGTTGTTGGTATCACCGAGAAAAATTTGGATGGTATTTTCTACAAATCGTGTCTTTAAATTCTACTATCTCAAAAGATAGTAGAAAATACCATCCTTCATAGAAATTTTCCTTTAGAATCTACCATCTTGACATTTTAAAATTTACTATCCTATGGATAGTAAATTCTAACAGCCGGATGGTAAAATCTACTATCCTCATTTAGATTTTACCTTGACCTCTCTTAGATTCTAATATCCGGGAAGTAAATTTTACTGGCCGCATATTAGATGTTAAAATTTAACCGGAAGACAGTAAATTTTAACGGAGGATAGTAATTTGGATTGAAATTACTATCCAAGCCAGTAAAATTTGCCATTCTGCTATTAGAATGTCATTTTGGAATATCGTGGGTGCTGATGCAACGGTTCCCGATATGCTTTGAATACATTATAGCAATTCGTGGCGCAGCTGGAAGATGCTGGACTGTCATCACAAAGGTCGCGTGTTCAAATCTCGGCGCAGTCGTCAATTTTCACGCACCAAAATGGCTTGAAATACAGAGAATATCATCCAAGAAGGGCCCCAAGCCCTCAAACAATGGCCAAAAAGCAATGAAAATAAAGAAAAATAAATTTTTCCGACATTTTTCATTCTAATATCCGGCTAGTAAAATTTACTATCCTGCCAGTAAAATTTACCATCCGGCTAGTAAAATCTAACATCCGGGGGTATTAGAATTTACCATCCGGCTATTAGAATTTACTATCCATTCAATAGATTCTACAATTTTTGACAGTCCAATTTAATATCGCGTTTGCTGGGTGACTTTTTTACTATCCGGCCATTAGAATTTTGTATGGAGGATGGTAAATTTTACCATCCACATTTTTCTCGGTGATTTACCTCTTAAAAAGGTAAATCGACTTCTCAGAATCGAATAAGTCGAATAAGTCGATTTTTTGCAAAATTTGTTTTTTCGCTTTTCGGGTATTTCTTGAAACCCTCTACCTTCCCTGTAAGTATTATACCAGAAAGCTAAATATTCCCAAAGTTATATAGGTTTCAAATCTTAATAATCCTATACTTAGCATTTAAAATCTTAGCTTAAAATCGCTCTCCTGTAAAGTTGGCCATTCGTGACTTATTCGTTTTATATTCAGAGCTGTCGAAATAAGGAACTGTTGTTACCCTATTACCACAATGTATCAATAACACTTCATTTACCAGGAGGACCCCTAAGGATTCCGGGTTTTGGTTGAAGATATTACACTTATTTTGACGTGGTCTCTTTTTAAAAGGAAGTGTCCTTGCTACACAAAATACCATTTGTGTGAGTCTTCTGTTCCTGGTACGGCACAGTATTTTCCTATTCATCATCAAAAATAAAAGAAAATAATTTAATTGGGCATAGCTTCAGGAGAAAGTATGATGTAAAAAGGGAAATCCTGGGCGAAGTATACACAGGAAGTCGCATACTACTTCCCTGTAGAGCGTGTATCTTTTTTTCTTGTTACTGCATTGTAAATGAGTCTTGGGAATAATGCTGGGAAAGATGTTGAGAGAGATGTGAGAAAACATAATTTGGAGAAAATCGTATAACGAATCTCCTTGCAAATCATGTTCCGTGAAACGTGAAAGAAGGACAAATTCGTGAATTGAGACACTTAGACACGGAAAATCACAGAGGAAAATGGTCCTTACATTTTTCCTTCATGTAAGCAATTCTTTTCCACTTTGTGCCATACACCCTCTTTGTTTTTTTCCCCACATTTTATTGCTTCCCCCTCGGAGACCGAGACGAGACATGGATGAAGAAATTCTGGAGAATTTAATTTCCAATTGTGTGTTAAGTATCAAATTGCTGTTGGGGAGAAATTAAACCACACTCCAGCAACATGAATTCTTGGAGAGTCTTTTCCGCAAGAGTGCAGGGATTTTGAGCTTTTGTAGTATAGAGGCAGAAACTCCATTCCCAGTCCTGACTTTTTTTTATTGTGCATCTTCAGAGAAAAAGTAACTCATTTATATCATGTGCCTGGGCAGGACACAAAAGAAGCACAAATAGTAAAGCTTTTCAGCCCCACACTATGATGAGTCTGAGAGCTTTTATTTTTCTCCTTGAGCCTTCTGCCAATCCATCTGAAAAAGTTTTACCCGTACTTTTCACCAGCAGAGTTTATCGCTAAATTGCATTATGGGCTTTTTATGAGCAGGAAAATAGACCCTCAACTGCAATATGTATATTCTTATAGATGCTCAATCCATCATAATCTTATTCAATTCTTAAGTGCCCTGTATAAAATTTTAATTAAATTAATCTATCGTTAAATATCGACTGTCTGATTGTAATTTTTAGAAATTTTAAATTATCAGACAGACAGTCTTAATTTTAAATGATACACAAAATTACTTAGCGCAAAATATGATAAAATTATTGTATATATATGATAAAATTTTACATTTTAAATTAAAAGGGACAGATAATCCTAACCGGCTTATGTAGGTGAGATTCTTAACGTGAGCTAACTCGGAGTGCATGCAAATTCGATTTAGAGCTGAAGTTGGGAGACGCCATTCAGTTATCTTGAATAAAATTCGTGAAATTATACAAATTTTGTATTTAAACCAAAATATCAAGGATTTGGATGAACTGACAGAAAAGTGATATATGGGTGAAATGTAGACCAGAATGTTCTCTATAATTTTTCCATAGAACATGATCTCATCGATTACTCAGAAGTCAAGATAATCGAGGTTTTTTGTTTCTTAACTCGTTTTTTTCATCCAGAGTTCCCCAAGTAGTCATTTGTTGAACTTCAACTATATCAAAGAATTGTTGTATTTTGTGGGACTTTCCATTTAAAACCCTATTTTAAGTGTCTTGGTGGAGTAGAGGCAGTCAAATTGGCATCTGAGTGATTTCAAAGCGTTATTATGGGAAAAATCAATTTTTTCACACTTAAACGGCAAAATCTGAGTGATAGCTTAGTCTGAGTGGAAAATGATGTATGGACGAAATGTAGAGACAAATGTGCTCTACAATTATGTTGAAGTAATCATCAAAATCGGTTTAGCGACAGTCGAGATAATTGAGGTTATGTGATATTGAAATTGGTTTTTCGACTGTGGCGCCCCTGGTGTTGGTCCCACGAAGTTCAAATATTCTAGAAAGTTGTAGTATTTGGTGAGATCTTTCGTTTAAGCCCTCATTCATCAAAATCGGTCACATAGAACCGGAGATATGATTTTTAAAATTTTGTGAACTTTGACCCCTCATATCTCCGGTTCTATTGAAACCACAGCGCACATACGCACCATTTTGGAAACGTCCTAGACTGGACTACAACATACTAAAATTTCATTAACTTGCACAATGCCGTTTTTGAGAAAAGTGACTTTGAATTTCGATGAATTTTGACGCTATCACAGCGCCACCTGTAGTGACTTTTTGAACTTCCATCTGAAAGTGCTCATCGAGACGAAACCAAAAAGGTAAAATTTATGTCGATATGTTAATTAGAACCGGAGATAGAGGCCGGTCAATGTTCGAACTTTGACCCCTTATAGCTCGGGTCAGGGGTTATGGATCGACTTAAGGTTTTTTTTGTTTGATAGGTATAATCAACGGCTACAACATACTAAAATTTCAGCCCGATTGCATAAGGAATTTTTGAGTTATTTAACTTTTAAGATTTAAAAATTTTCTTTTTAATAATAGCGCCCCTAGCGGTGGTTTTATGAACTTGCGATGTTAGAAGAGGAAGTGGCATTTCACGAGAGCTTTCCAAAAAGCTCTCATTTTTTTAATTCTGACAATTAGAACCGGAGTTATGGCCATTTTAAGAAATTTTTTTTGGACCCTTATAGCTCGGGTCAGGGGGGTCGGGGGACCTTAAGTTTGGTATTGATGGAAAGCTCTAAGGCCCAGCTATAACATACTAAAATTTGAGCCCGCTCGATGCCATAGGGCCGGAGCTATTGAGAAAACAAAAAAAGGGGGGTCTTCAAAATGGCGGAAGGAGGGGTGGGGGGTGGTGGGTCAATGCACCATGTTGCAATTTTCATACGATATATAACCTTTGCCGAAAACCGCAAGTCGATATCTCTTTTAGTTTAGGAGCTATTAAGCTCCAAAGAGCGGCCGGACGGCCGGCCGGCCGGCCGGGAACGTAACTTAGCCCCCCATATATTCGTGATCAGGAAGTGGCGAAACACATTTTGGCCAAGTTTGAGCGCGATCGGAGGACATGAAATTTTGTTAGGATTATAGTAGGTGAGATTGTTAAGAATCTCACCTAATAATTTCAGAACTTATACGATCATTAAAGATACGATCATCATACGATCATTGGCCCTAAAATTCAACTCACAATCGAATTTTCATGCATTCCAGGTTACAAGCACTAAGAGGCCCATTGTAAAGAACTTCAGGTAACCTAAGATTATCTGGGCTTATCACTGGTCATTTTCTATTCTAAATAATTTGAGTACAGAAGATTAATAAAAGTTCTTTGAAATCGGTTAACCCTTTAACGACGAGACACTTTTTACGGACCGAAAATCAAGAATAAAAATTTAACCGATAAAAAAAATCAATAAAACGTCTTACATCTGACTTAGGAATATCCAAAAGATTCTTATTCGATGCATTTTTTACCTATACGAGCGATAGGAACAAAAATAGCTCAAATATTCAAGTAATTTTTCTGACAATACCAACGAATAATAATTTTCAATCTAATGAAAAATATTACGTATAAATATTGTAGTTTCTTTTCCAAAACGGTTTGGCTTGAAAAAAATTAGATGTATAAAAAATAATTAAAATCATTTTTCAATATGAGAATTTAAAAATTCGTCATTTTTAAGGTTAAATATTTACTATATAGCAAATAGTTGGTGACTTGCAAAAAATATCCTAGATTCCTTCAACCTTCTACTTTGCAATTACGTACAAACATAAGAAAAAAATAGCTTTAGGTAGTCAGGAAAAATTATTTTCTTTATGGGACACCGGTGTTCCAATTGTCCTTAAAGGATTAATAAACATTAGAGATAAAGTCCGGTCAAAATCGGTGTGGGGCAAATACTCTACCTTCGAACGTTCACGCCTTCAAAATAATGTGAATGTTCTTTTATTTTTTGTGAGACTTAGGCATTTCATTTAAATTCTTGTTAGCTTATCAATTATGTAAAAATTATGTGTAATGGGGTCTACATTCTACATACTAGAGAAAGTTATGTCCAGATCGAAGAGTTTTTCCTGCACAAGCGTAGGGAATTTGCTTCAATATGAACATAAATTTCTCCAGTCAGTGTGTAGAGACCATAAGTTATTTAGGAAAAAAGAAATTCACACTATTTTAAGGCATGAACGTTCGAAGTGAGAGTAATTTCCCCTACATTGAGATGCAGTCGGGACGGATGGAACCCATCGTTAGAAAAGCCTCGACTTCAGATACAATATATTGAAATTCCATCAAAATCGCTTTAAAAGACAGGTTAAGACATTTTTGATTATAGCACAGGAGAGGAATTCAGTAACGCTCTAGCAATGCCATATGGCAAATTGAGTTCGAATCTTAAAAGAGCTTTTTCGAAAATGTGATTCTGTAGCCGTGATATTGCCATTTCAGCTCATGTGGCATTGTCAGAAGTCACATATTTGTGATTTCTGGTAATTCAAATGAGAATGAATTTTGTTAAACAAATCAACCGAAACAGACTGTATTTTCATAAATTCGTGAAGTGAAGGTATTTCATTAAAAATTCAATGAATTGCATTTTCGAACTCATATGATATGACAAAAAAAAGATCGAATGGCATTGTCAGGTTTCGAACTCACGCGTGACAATGCCACGAAAATTACAGAATTCCCCTACAGGTCAGTGAACATCGAAAGTGGAGTGCGACTCACGGTTGGAAACAGGGTTGCAAAGGTCTTGACCTCACATCAGCTACATCATAGTAAAATTTAAAGAAATGCATCGTCTAGTTTTCGAAATATTTGATATAGAATTTTCGAAAATCAATTCTTCGATTAATCGGACCTTCGACTAAATCGAATGAACTTAAAATATTCAAAAAGAGTAATAGCATTTAACGAGGCCTTTCCAAATCACCAAAGTTTTTCAAATTCCCACAATTAGAATTAGAGATATGGTCATTTGAAAATTCAATTTGTGACCCCTTATAGCTTGGGTAGCTTATAGGGGTGGGTCGCCTAACTTTTTTTAATCGAAAACGTCGGAAACTTTGTAGTCCAGGTACAACATACTAAACTATAACCCGATCCGTATCATACGGGCTGAATTAAAGAGAAAACAAAATTTGGGACTGTTCTAAAATAATGTACGTCACTTACTTCTAGACGCCCATCTACATTTAACCCTTAATTTAATCTCACTCCGTTTTCTCTCCAAAAGGGAGGCGGACGGCACGGCATGGACAGGATGTTCACGAAAATCGATTTTTAAATTGTATTTTTTTGTATTGTATTTATTTTTCACTACCATTAATAACTTATAATTACTCATATTAACCCCACCGTACCTTGCGGCCATCGCCGTCTTAGCGTTGGTGACCAACCTTCAGGGTAAAAAGATGTCATATTATATTCGTAATCTATTTAGTGTCAAAACGTGTAGATCCAAATGTGAGCCCAATCTGACGAGCTCAGATTTCACCTAGACCCACAAAAGCTGAGATTGTAAAGAATCTCAGCTAGTAACTCTATTTAAATATGCTCTTAATTCTATGGGGACACTTCCGCTAATCGCCAGTGGAAATTTATTTCACCTCAAGAAGAAAAACAAATTTTCTGTCTTGCCCATTTTTTTTCTGTCTCGGCCAGAGCTTTCGGTCCGGATGTGGACCTTCTTCAGTGGCTACAAAAAGTTTTTCATTTATTTTCAACAACATTCTTATACAAGGTCGTTTCTTTTTCATTTGAACAATTTTTAAATTACAACTCACTCGACTGGACTGTGTTTTTTTTTTGATTTCCTGAAGTTCGTTATTTTTGGAAAAATCCTTATCCAACAATAAATATACTCTTAATGTTCATATAAAGGGTAGGGGGCATTTCAAAATTAACCCCATTGTTCTATGCAACAGAAAATCTCCCGAGTGGTTTGCTTCCGTGTTGATATCACCTTCTCATTTGATAATTCTACCCCAAATTTGTTTCATTTAAAACAGAAAGTCAATTAAAGAAAGTCAATAAAAATTTAGAAACAGTCATGTGATATTTGTTCCAAATCTCAGACTTTGTTAGATTTTTTTTTTTGAAAATTTTTGCCTTAATACCTATTTTAGTAATAAACGTGCAATTTTAGAAGTATACAGAAAATGTGTCAATGTGTCAATAAATTTTAGTTAGAGGCAGAAACTCTGGGGAATTACAATACTTTCTTTGCAATAAAACATTATAATTAAAAGAAGACTCATAAAAGCAATTAAAATTTGTATGTTGCAGTTAAATAAAATTAACTACATGTGATTACGAACCCCGAAGTCAGGTTACGTCCTCTAAGTATATCTTTATTTACCTTTTTATTAAAAAATGTCCTCGTCAACCCCCACAATTTTATTATAATTTTTCTATCTTAATATCTTTTGAACCAAAATACTGAGGAAATAAATGAAATCATTACCGAGGATGACGTCTTTTTATACAAAAGGCAAAATTTCTCGTTCCTTCACCCGATGTATATGCTTCAAAAACTCGAAGAAAAGATTTTTCTATGAAAGTTGCTTGGAGGCTTTTATAAAACGATGTGTTGAAAATGACTTTGAGTTTGCCAATGAAGCTTTAAATCTTCAAACAAGCGATTCTTTTCCTTTTTTCCTCTTCTTTTTCTTTCTCTGATTCTTCGATAGAAACCTTAGAGAGACTATACAGTCACGTTCTAGGATGTGAATGGTACAGGGGCGTATAGGCAAGAAAAAGATTTCCGTATGTACTAAAGAGGTTAAAGTGCAACAAATTAATAGAGATAGGTTCAAAATGTAGTTTTTCCTACCACAATTCTTTCACTATCTTTCACCACTTGTATTCTAGTCTGAAAATGAGAATTCTCTCAACTGGAATTTATAAGTTCAAAGGGAAATAAAGTTTCCATGGAGATGTCACGTTCGTTGAGTATCGTCCAATCTCTTAAAAAAAATTGCAAGCTTTTCTTCTTTCAACGGATTTCTGAGAGAGTTAGTGAAATAAAATTTTTGCAGCAAAAATTCACAATTCACTAAGTCGTGCTTATTTGATTTCAAAAGAAACATTCTATCTACTAAATTCATAATCATTGCAGACATTTAGTTTTCCCTACATTTCACTTTTCTTCGTCTGAGTATTTTCTTCTGCTATTGATTGCTGTATTTGCAAAATTCCAGCAGAATTTTCCAGCTTTAGATTCCTCTTTGTTTCTGAAGGCTCCTAAACTTGGGATTTCAGTGAAATTGAATGGAAAGTAGCTCAAACCACTCAGAAATTTCCACCTATTCATATATTTGAGTTATTTTAGAACCAAAAGATTTTACCTCGAACACTATAAAGAGGTAAATTTCTAAAATAAATATTAGACTAAAACTAATTTGTCGTTACTCTAAGCGTTTAAATTTCGTTAAAATACAGATCTATATATTGGAGTTTTTTTGATAATTGGTAGGGGAGACTGGGGCAAAAAGTCACAAATCGAAAAATTTAAAATTCAATATCTTCCAAGGTTAAAAAGATAGCGGCTCAATTTTCTTTCTATAGATAGCCTCCATAGACCTTCTTTAATGTTGTAAGTTTCTTAGGATTCGAACAAGGAATTTAGAAAATAAAAAAATATTGAAATTTTTAGCCCTATTTTTGAAATATTTCCCTTGCAAGATAACAATTATTACCTACCGTCGTTGCGGGTGACTTTGCACGTTTTTCACTGTTTTTCAACTTTACCCTCTAAAAGTGAATAGTTAAAGTGAAGGGAGGGGGGTTAATGGATAAAATTATTTGTATTCAGTTGTTAATGAATGGATTTTGTGCCACTAACATTAATTTTATAAAATTTTACTATGTTTAAAAAAATCAAGAAAAAAGGCTTGCACTTGGGATAAGTTGCGGGTGACTTTGCACTTTTTAATAAATACTAAAAAATAAACTATTTCTGATAATAAACGACAATGAAGATCTTCAGTTCTAAGGGTAAGATGCACGAGATCTACAAGATGACGTGGTCGCTATCTTAATTTGACGTTTCTGTCCGCCATTTTGAATAACTGTCAAACCCTAAAACTAGTCCGATTGGGTTGAAATTTTAGTATGTTGTAGCTGATGTCAAGACCTTTTCAAAACGTATCTATGTTCCAGTCCACGTTAAGTATTTACCTAGATACAGAGGCTCAAAGTTTTAAATTTTGTAATAGGGGAGACCGGGGAGGTTTGGGACAGGGGTACTGTGGGACAAGGCGATTTTTTCAATTAATTTTTGAAATAAATGGGATTTAACCATTATTGTATCGTAGGCAATATTAAGATGTACCTTGACTAAAAGAATGGATATCCTCAGTTTTATTGTTTTAATTCTATGAACATTTTTTTAAAAATTGATAAAAATCGTATATTTTGACGTCTCAGCTTTCCTCTTTGTATTTTATATCAGCGATATATAATCAAAACTTTTTTATCTCATTAGGTAGCAGTGTAATCTGGGAACATAGTTTTATAAAAGTTTCAGAGATTATACTCTCTTGTTTTTTACATAAAAATTTTAAATAGCAAAACTACACGCGGGGATGTTTGGGACATCTGAAAGGGGATGAATGGGACGTTGATTTTCGACAAGATTGTAGGTGGTATGCAATTGTTTATTGTAAAAATGAAGAGTAATGCCCAGTTTCTACTGGAAATTTCCCTATTGTGCAAAGTTTATCAGTGCAGCAGATTTCTCTAACTACCAGGGACAATTAAACCATCATTGTCTTGGGAATCCATAATTCCTTCTCAGAGGATATTCGATCTTTGCTCAATCTAGTTAGAAACTATTTTTTCGAAAATTTCTCGAACAAGTTTTCCAGAAAAGGCAAGGCGAGAGATAATTCAGAGAAATAATGAGAAAACAGGTACAATGAAGTTGTCGTGAAATCAAACAGAAATCCATCAATGAGTTCAAAACTAAGAGTTGCAAGAAAATCTACTCGCGTGAGGAATTTGATAACCATGATTGCAATATTTATAATAAAAAAAAAAGAAAAGAAGGGTAGATGGAAAATAAGAAGAAAATACTTTAAATAATTGATTGACAATAAATGACTCTACTGTACAAAAAAAAATTGATATTAATTTCTAAGTGTAAAAGATGAAACATTTTTATTTCTATCAGAAATATTTTTAATCTGGTATTTAAAATTAATTAACGTGTTCCAGTAATACAAATTATGCGAGAAAAAACGCGTCCCAAACATCCCCTTTTGCGTCCCATACTGCCCCACATCGGAGAGGTTTGGGACAAAGCGTCAAGTAAAATGTGTTATCTTCTCCAAGAAAACTCAGTTGTTTTCCAAGTTCTATCGAGTATATTTTATAAAGTCAATACCCATAAGTATCCTATAGACCGCATTAAATTGTAATACACTATCGTGGTTTTTTGGAATAGTGTCTCAAAGTCAAAACATGAAAAAGTGTCCCAAACCTCCCCGGTCTCCCCTACTCATATTTTGGCGGTCTTTATTTTTTAATATTCAATATTTGAAACCTAAACGAAATGCCTCAGTAACTATTAAAATGGTTGAGACTTTTATTTTATATATTTATTTACTCTAACATAATTGAAAAAAAAAATAAACGAAAAGCGCATTTAATTAATTTTTTATTTTTCATCTTTGCGAAAACAGTTTTTAAGATTCACAAATAATGCACTGTTATAAACGAAAACATTACTTTTCTTTTTGTTTGTTTGTTAGATCTCATCGCCTAACGATAGCACTGTCTTTTTTGTGATGGTTTTGATAAAAGAAGCTCCCTGTAGTTCTGTCATGAAAATGTGAAAATTTTGAACTTGGAGCCCCTATATCCAGACAACCACTTGACCTAGATCGGATTTTATATATGTTCTGAAAAGGCCTTGACATCAGCTAGAACATACTAAAATTTCAGCTCAATCGGATGAGATTTTTGTTTTGACAGTTATTCAAAATTGCGCACAGAAACGTCAAATCAAGATGGCGACCATACCATCTTGTAGATCTCGGTCACTTTATATTAAATTCCCACAAAATTGGATAATTTTTAACCAAATACTTCTATAATAAAGCTTTATAAAGACCATTATATGCAATTTTATAACATAAATCATGCGTTCTTAGGAAGATAATAGAGAGAAAAAAATATTTTAATAGAAATAATCAACAAAATCGAAGTGGATTATTTTAGCCAGATAAATTTAGATTGGATTTGGGCAATTTACTACTCTGAAATCGATTTTGGAATTGCATCTTCAGACAACTTTTTCGCGGAGTCGTTTTTTGACAAAATACCTATTCTAGGATTTCATTGACTATTACTGAAACTACAAGAATCCTTTTGAGGATCATTGTACCTTACTTGGTACTTAACATATCCCTATATACTTTGACATGGTAGACCGGATCGGCGAAGACCATCAATAAGTTCTAGAATTTATGAAAGTCTTACGGACAGCAGAGTGCATAGTCACCCCCCGAGTGCAAAGTCACCCGCAACAACGGTACTTATTTTCCAAAATTTATGTACTGGTGAATATTTTCTAAAAAATTTGGATTTTTTGAATACGAATCCGCTATCTATTTTAGAATTTCACAAAGGTTCTTTTCTCGAGATATTCTTTTATTAAAAATGGCCACTTGGGGTAAAAAGTAACAAAAGGTATAGAGCAAAAAGTAACAAAAAAGCGAAGCAATTTCTAATGTCTCACGGCGAGAAGAAACGTCATTATCATGTCTTGCCGCTGGTTGTTTGCATTGGTCAAACGATTTGCAGTCTTTTGTCTGTTTTTTTTTTCTAAAATAGCTTGAAAAGCGCTTTTCTCGTTTTCACACTTTTCTCGCAGAAAAAACGGTGTTTTACAAAGGTGTAGATGAATAAATTTTCTATGAAAATATGTCCTCTAGGTATTTTTTCAAATTTATGAAAGCCTGTAATGAAATGTCTAAATATGATAATACTCAATGTCTGGTACTATTTGGCCCAACATTTTTGAGAATAGCCACAAAATTTCCTTTTAGAAATTGGCTCGAGAAACGTATTTCCTTACAAAATAGAGAAATATTACTTTCACAAAATTGTAGAGCGGTAAATTTCCTATAAAACTGCGCTAATTAGAAATTTTTGAAGCGCTCGAGTATCTTGTAAAAAAAATAAAATATCTGTTTTGTGACTTTTGCCCCAGTCTCCCCTATACTCAGAAACTTAAAAAAAATATTGAATTAAAAAACAAATAGCTACAGACTTAACTTTGTCGTGATAGCTCTGAAATCAGGCATGTAGAAGAATTCTGTAATAGTATGACAATGTCATATGACAAATTTTAAATGCTTCGTAAATTCGGAAAAATTAATTGAAAATCAGATACATATCAGTTACTAAGAGCTTCATGGAGCTCCTAGCAAAGGCCATTCGATGCTCACTGGGCTTTAACATTGTTCTGCTCCCTATTACCATAAAAATTTGTCATATGACACTATGACATTGCTGTATCGTTATAGAATTCCTCTACTAGAATCAGAATTTTTCCTATAAATGTCAATCTGTTCCGTGTCCATCCATATCGTATTCATTGAATAAAGCTTTGAATGCTCTGAATTTTAAAAACTTTAGCTAATTATAAAAGACCATCCTTAAGTTCTAGAAATAAAAAAAAGCTTACGAACAGTGGGAGGGGGTGTCAAAGTTACCCGCAGGGGACAAAGTTACCCACACTTACGCTAATTTATTTACATATGAAGGACAGTGTAGAATAAAATATTCTCCAAAAGAAAATAAGAAATATTCATAACAAATTAATTAATAGTATGTTAAAAATTAAATTTTGAGGCAATGTTCAAAATATTTTGTCGTTTATTGCACAATTCTATGAATAAATAGAATAAATATTAAACATTCTAAATTCCTAACTAAGGTGTTGTTATTAATTTACGAGTATAACATTGCAATTATACTTCAAAATATTACGAAACTATTTGATATTACCAATAAATTTAAATGTTGCGGTTATTTTGAAGAGCCTCTACTTTTCAATCAGTGTTAAGTACTCCATAGTGATCACATTTTTTTTGGTTTGTATTGAATCAGAAAATTTTTCAAACCAAAGTTACATTTGACATTTTATTTACAAGTACTTTATTTAAGGTAAAGTACCCTTACTCGACCGGGTTCCTCTATTCGACCGGTGGGTCAATTTTTGAATATTTTATGGTGAATTTCATCAATTTCTATGAATTTGTCACTGATTCGTATTATTTAAAGAATAATTGACCTATTAATGTTAGATCATACACAAAATATTATAGCAAATATAATTAAATTGAATAAATAAATCTACCGGTCGAATAGAGGAACCGGTCGAATAAAGGGCACTTTACCTTATTTATATAAAATTAAAAATTGCACTGACAACATTAATTAAACTCCATTTTTCGGTAATACATGGCTCTCAAAAAGTTAATGTTTGATTGGACATTGCAACCCCTTGAACACAACCCACAAAAAATTTACCAGTGCTATTGAAAGTGTACCACAAAATTTCAAGAGCTACCAAGTTCAAAGGGTGCAAAAAGACACCCTCGGGAGAGAGAACTAATGAATTTATCGGAAGTGCACCTTTCATGTGGTTTCTTCCTGAATCATTCGAAAGCACACAATGGCAGAAATACTGAAAGCAAGCTTCTTCCTTTTATTTCAGTGGTGGCTCAGGCCTACAAGGTAGACGTAGAGGTGTTGAGTGCTTCACGAGGTTGTACAGCAATTCTAAGATGTGTGGTGCCTACATTCGTGAAGGAGCTCGTGAGAGTGGTGTCTTGGGTGCAGGAGCCTGTCTTCTACATCTATCCCTCCCTCCAGGGTGATGGGAAGTTTCATCTGTTGCCTACAGGAGAACTGCTCATCCATAACATTGAGTACAGCGATGAGTATCCAACATATCGATGTCGCACGATGCATCGACTAACGCGGCAGGTGATAGTGAGTTCAGCCACAAAAGTCAGAATAAGTGGTAAGTTACCTAGTTTGATACTGATCTACATTTTCATGCATTTCTGGCATGTGTGAAATTCAATTAATGACTCCCGGGTAACTTTTCTCCCACATCGATTCCCTTAAGTAATTCCTCAATGGATATGTACTTTGCAAATGTAGGGAAAATTCAATAAGCTTTGAAACTCATTCACCTAATTTCATTTTCTACTTTTACGGAATTGCTATGGAAAATACGTCAGTTAAATACAAAGTTTTTTCTCAGCTCAACTCCATTTAACTCAATTTTCAGCCATGTGTTGAAGATAATTTTATCAAATATATCCTTTATATCAAACAGAAGAATTGAATGTTTTTTGAGCAGAGTGCTTCTCATGAAACAAAATGTTGAAATTGAAACATTTTTTTATTGATTAAATGAGTTTAGAATTGAATTAGTATAAGTATTGAACAGAAATAATAAAATCTTATTTGATGAATATTCGTAACCTTCAGGTTTTTCTATATTTCTTAATAAATTTGACCCACTGTAGTTTGCAGGAATTATGATTTGTTTAAGATTAGCCTTTGAAATACATTGCTATGGAGGTCATGGGTCAGATTCATTAAGCAATATAGAAAATCCATAACAAAGAACTTAATTGTTGGATGAAGTTCAATTTTTTCTACTTTAAGAAAATGCCCTGATACGCCTGAGACAATAATTTCAATTCGTTTGCAGGACAAAAAAGATTTGCCAGTTGACAATGAAATTGATCTTATGAATAAACTGTTTTAATTTCCGACAACGCAATTGTGTTTTGAAAAATTTTGATTATTGTAGGGTAAGTGTGCCAAATTTCGGCATAGTTGCATGCAAGCGCCAATGTCGTAAGTTCGAAATGTAATAGGGGAAAGTGCCCATCCTTGATACCATTGGAAGCTTCGTAATAACTAAATTTTTCCTATGTTTCTTCATAAACATGACTCCGCAATTTATTTAAAAAACTGGTCACTTTCTCATAGTTTTTTAAATATGGTTGCGATGAGTCACATATATATTGTGAAACATAGAAAATTTAGTCATTACGAAGTTTCCAATGGTATCAAGCATGGGCACTTTCCCCTACTTTTAATACAAAATGATTTTTTTGTTACTTCTTTATAAGGACTATTGCCTGGAAGCTTGTAGGTAGTTTATTGTCTTGATTTTCTCTAAAATCATTCTTAGCACTTTTTAAAATGAATAAAAATGTAGAAATAGCATTGGTGGCCTATTTCGGCCACCTTCATTTTCATAGTTCCTTGCCATTCCGAAATTCTTCTAATAACTTTGTTACATCATCTCGTTCGTCGAAGCGACATTTTTTATTATTCTGATGCATTGTATAATCTCTAGAGTATGCATAAACTAAAAATTCATGAAAATTTGAGGAACAGAATAAGTGGCCGGAATTTGGTACACTTACCCTAACTTAAAGGTAAATGGTTTGTCATAGTTGAAAATATCACTAAAGATTTTTGTTGCTTAGAATTTCAAGGCATTTGGAGGTGGTCCATGCCTTAAAATCTGAAGAATGTATTAGATTTTACATGAAAAAAATAGGAGGAAAAGAGTTACAAGCTACGGATGACGGAAGGTTTCGTACAATCAGATTTTTTTCTATATTTCTTTATGAATTCAACTAAAAAAAATTAAAAAAGTAAAGTAAAACGTCCTAGCTTTGCAAAATGCTCGAATTCACGAAGTTGAGCTCTCCGTGAATTATTTTTTATAGCATGGTCTTTTGCTGCGTATTGGTTTCCAGCGACTAAATTTATTCATAAATTATAAAAGAAATTTAAAAGGAGAATTTGAGGAGCTTAAAAGGAGCATTTGAGAATGTTCTGGCATGTGTTACAAGGTATAATGGAAAAATAAAAAAAATGTAGCGGGAAGTGGGGCATCTTTGAAAGTGGGGCACCTTTGAAATTAGGATTCTTCACCTATTTTTAAATAAAATTGAGCCTTATCGTGATATAATTTAGCTGCACAAGCAGATTGAGAAGCTAAATTATATCACGATAAGGCTGAAATTTATTTAAAAATAGGTGAAAAATCCCAATTTCAAAGGAGCCCCCCTTTCAAAGATGCCCCACTTCCCCGTAAATACAAGAAAATAAGTCATTTACAGATATTTGTATTTTATCGATTCATTACTGATTTTAAGCCCTTTTCAAAATGTCTAAAACTAATTAAATCCGTTGAAAATAGATCCTCTATAAAGTGTTTAATTTACTTTACTTTAAAATTCGAGATGGCGATATTTTAGGTCCCAAAGTATGTTTAGACGAAATGTTCATCTGGGCCGCCCCCAAAATATTACATGTTTAGAAAAATAATAAGAGCCGTTTTCGAAATAAATTTATAAAAATCTCAGTAATGATTCCTGGGGCGACTTATGGAGGGGTACACCGAAAACCGTAAGTTCGTGTCTCTTGCCGTTTGGCCTCTAGTTCTGTTACAAGTTTACAGACAGAAAAAAAATCTAAGAAGTATAAGTCACTTACGTGTACATTACCGGATCAAATATCGATTGCGACCGATACAGACGGGTTGAAAATTTCAAGACCTTTGCAAAAATCTAAATTTGACCAAATCGGTTGAAAATAGGCCCTCTATAAAGTACTTAAACTTTTACATTCTAAGATTGAACATGGAAATTTTTTTAGGCCATAAGTATGTTTGGACAAAATGTTCCTCTGGACCACGTCCAACTTAATTTTTCCGGTTTATTTTATGGAACACATAAAACTTCAATTAATAAGTTGGTCTATTGACTGATTAATAGTTCAAAGACCTTTCAAAAGAATCTTATTTTGACTTAAATAGTCGAAGAAAACACAATAACCTAATTTTTGTTTTTAATAAATTACTCTTGAAAAATCTGTAAAGTTCAAAATTATTACGTAATGATAGTCAAACTATTTTCCAATCTGAGCCATACGTGACGATATGTTTTTTTTTACTTTGTTGGATAGCGTTTTCTTCTTAATACGTATATGTCCTTTGCCTTTTGGACTCTAATTGATTTATAACTGATCGGAAAGTATCAAAGATCGTTTTGCAGTCAAAAATGTTATTTAGGATTTTGGCTAAAGCTTGCATTAACACCTCTAACCTTTTTTGCCACTGGGTCGGTATAGCGATCTTCAGACTAGGATTAAAGGTTTAGCCCAGTTGTCTAAGATCTTAAAATCATAAACAGCAGCCAATTATATTGATTTTGCAGAATTTTATAGATCATTTGCCCTTAATAAACCAATCTTAAGTCAATATTTTCCCAAAAAAGCTTGAGTGAGAAGAAATTTAAGAAAGTTAAGCCATATGACTAGGGGAAACTGGGGCACCACCAAACACGGGGTAGAACCAAACACTGCGATTTTTTAATCTGAGGATAAGGCCTATAGGAATTTATAGGTACTATGGGGATGCTTGTCCTTTGAAGAAATGGTCGAGATAGTCCAAGTAGTTTAGAAAGAAAAATTAGTGTTTGATGCTACCCCGTGTTTGGTGGTGTCCTAGTTTCCCCTAAACCTTATATGCTGGACACACCTACGACTTAAGTCGAGAGACTGCTGCTTAACGTAATTGTAATCAAAATCATGTTTAGACTACATTCCCATCAATTTCCCACTAAACCGTCTCTAGGCTTAACTTATAAGTCTGTCTAGGGCATCAGATCTAAAGCTCGTAAAACAGGTTACCGAATAATAAGCTATGGAATTAGTTGTAAGACTTTTGCGAACTGTTTGTGCAATATCAATTGTATTTAAGTAGAGATAATCGTCAGTCAGATCAAGTGGCACTCAAATCATCTTATCTTTGAAATCATCCAATTATGGATGTAGTTTTCTTTTTCAATTTCAATCGCAAAATTATATTACAATATGATTCTTTGGGAAGGACCACCTTGTTAGACAAAATTGAGACTTCTTATAAAATCGCGCGACCTTTAGAATTGGAAGAAGCCCTAAGAATAGCAAAAGATCATTGTTTTCCCATTGTGAAATGCTGCCAAAGAAAACTCGTGTCTGCTCTCGAAAATCACCCTTGCAGAAAGCCAAAAAAAGGAGATTGTTACAAGTTTAGTTTTCCTTTTCTTCGCCATCTTACCTCCATTCTCTCAATATTATTCTTTTTCTTCGTGTAGCAATTTTTTCGACAGATCTAACTTCCATCTTATGCCAACATTTAAACACTTTAGAGGCTTCTGTGTAAATAAATTATTTATATTCACTCAAGCATTATGACGGGCTGGTTAGTTGAATTTCTTTCTTCAGTGTATCCTACTTTTTCGAGTATGGCAGTTGAAAAAAAACATTCTCCAGATAAATTGAATGCGGTGGTGGTTGGAAAAACAGTCTCAAAATGTATGGCAATCCATCATGGTAGAAAAATTCTATCCAAACTGAATTCTCGCACCAAAAATGCTATCGCGGAAAAAAATACAGGATCTATGGAGGATTTTGCTGGAGTACTCTCTGTGGTTTGCTTTTTTTGCACTATAATTCTTTGAGAAGAATTATTGCTGGTCGTGTACACTTTTTGGGTTGGTTCGATGAAAAAAAAACCTATAAACTTGAATGTGTTTTATTTGAGGGCAAATGACGTAAAATTGTCGGTAGCTTTTATGCTTAGCCAGATGGATTTTCCAACAAGAAGTGAATGGCTATGAGGGGCTTAGAAAACGTCGGCCGTATTTTGATACTCAAACTGGGAAAGAACTCTTCGTCTTCTATCATAGAGTTTATATGGACAGTACCAAGGGGTTTGGGTTCAATGAAGTTGGTATTTATATGTGTACGACAGCTTAATGGATGTGCGAAAATTATTTCCGCTACTTCATCCACCCACTCTGAATGCTGACGAGCTCCATTTGGCAATTTTACACTGTGCCTGAGTGCTCTCAAGCCCCATCTTTCCGCACAACCCCCGCCTATTAGTAGGGTATACTTTTAAGACTTGTCCGTGAAAAGAAAAATAATTATTTTCTCACAATCACTTCTAAGATTTCACATTTCTCTGCTCATCACAGAAGTACTTATGGTTCAAAGATTGCAGATCTTAAAGCCACAGAAGAGCTCTGATGAATGCATTTGAGATATACGAACTTTGCCAGTACTTTGAGGCTACAGCATAGGAAAATCGAAAATGTTAATTTGCACAGTTGACAAGATGTTTCATCACACGACTGCACTGTAAAAGGGGCTTTTGAACCCTAATCCGAAAATTACACATCGACACCAAAGAGAAACAATAATTGCCAGACTTTACGACAAATTCGAGTAATTAAAGCTCGCAGAAGATTACTTTGAGCCATTAAGTATATAGCAATGTATTGAATCCGTCAGTGGCTGCTCTGGGAAAAAATACAATGCAGAATTTTCTTTAAATAATTCGGTAATTGTGAATTTTCCTTTTCTAGGAGAAGGCTTTCATGCTTTGTACACACTCTAGCTTTGAACAATTCATATTTTTCCGAAATTCATTTAACGAATCTGACTTATCTGTGGCATAATTTAATAACTTGTCTTAAGTCACACATTTCCTAAAAACGAAAATATCTCAGGTTCATTAAAGAAAATGGGTAAAATATGACGTGTTCGAAGCCAGAGTGTAAGCAAAGCAAAGCTTGAAAGCCGTCCTCTACCATTATCTAACGCAAGTTTAAATTTTTTATCAATTTTAAACCACTTCGTAAGCCATAAAATACCAATTATCCAAGAAATTCAAACAAAATTAATTTTAAGTTAAATTTCAATTACCAGTTCAATGGCATATTACCAATAAATAACAATTGGTTTAGACATGTTCACAATTTAAAAAAAAATTGCAGATAAATACCTTCTTTATCAAGTTTACACACCACAAGGTACCAGGCTCCTACTAATTAGGTCTCTAATTATTCCTTTCTTCACCTGGGGCTGAATTATTTTTCAGTGCCAGTGTTGAGACGAAGGATCGCCTGAGCAGGGCATTTAATTCTTGTGTGCGTTACGTATTTGGATTGCGCAAAAACAATCATATTTCTCCTTGGGTTGACTCAACCCTTGGCCTTCCTCTTGTCCCTTATCTGCAGACTCGTGCTGTTGACTTTGTCTCCCGATTATTGTACACTGGTGGGCCACGGTATCTCGCGGAGTTTGTTATGACTGGATTGTCCACTAGGGCTTCGTGTCTCCGTGTACCGGATTCGGGGTGTCGCATTCTCCGCAACTCCCTTTTTGTAGAGGGAATTATTTTATGGAATAGCTTACCTTGTGAGCGGAAGAGGGAGCTTATCCTCAGATTTGTGACTACCACGTACTCCTTAAATCCCGCACAACCAATTGTTTAGGGAACTTCTTTCTACAGAGGACATCTTGTCCTATTTATAGGTGTGGAAACCGGTGAGCATCGGGTAAGAAGAAGCAAAGAAAATTTTCAAATTCTTCCCAAAGCTTTCGGCTCGGACTTCAAGCCTTCCTCAGTGGTCAAATTTTTAGTCTTTTCTTGCTTTTTTAAAGGGTCTTTTTTGTTCACAGGGCATGGGATTTGGGGCACTACACTTAATTTTCTACTTAATTTTAGAATTTTTAGCATTTTTTTCTCTCTTTGTGTATCTTTCTTAAGATTTCTTTCTGAGACTACTGTAGTCTCACATTTTAAGTGAGTGTAGTGCACCAAATCCCATGCTCTGTGAACAAAAAAGACCCTTTGAAAAAGCAAGAAAAGACTAAAAATTTGACCACTGAGGAAGGCTTGGAGTCCGAGTCGAAAGCTTTGGGAAGAATTTGAAAATTTTCTTTGCTTCTTCTTACCCGATGCTCACCGGTTTCCACACCTATTGAATTAATCGTCGGAAATTACCAAAAATGTCCTATTTATTTATCAATAAATTGAATTGAAATTGAATTTATCAAATAAATACCTTCTTTTTTTAACTTACAATGTCTAGCACTGTACGTCTCTACCGTTTTAAGTGCGTACATTTTACGATTTACAACGATATGTTAATTAATTACTGCGAAATTGCATAGAAAAATAAATTCTGATTTTAACTTCAATTACCAGTACAATTCCGATTTATTAATCATTAAAATCGGTTTGACCTGATATGGATTTCAAACCTTTTAAAAAAGTTCCATTCA
Organism: Phlebotomus papatasi; assembly: GCF_024763615.1. Taxonomy (NCBI): domain Eukaryota; kingdom Metazoa; phylum Arthropoda; class Insecta; order Diptera; family Psychodidae; genus Phlebotomus; species Phlebotomus papatasi. Next base: position 97,250,292 of record NC_077223.1, read on the forward strand.
TACTTTTTAATTTGCAAATTATGTACAGGTAATGGTCTTGAAACCTAAATTTCAAAACAGACAAGTTTTCTAAAAAACTATTACTTAAAATGCTGAAATTAAAAAAAATGAGTCCTTTAGACTCTTAAAATTCATATTCAGAATCACATTCAGTGTTATAGAAATTAGACACATTCGGAAACGAGGTTGAACCTCCAGTCTCCAAACTATTTAAGATATATTGTGTATGTAAATTTTTAAAATAAAGCCTATATCAGCATTTCACGAATAAGTGTTCTTATTTAAACTAAAAACATCAATTCGGTTCGTTTCCAAAAAAGATCTAAATCAATTTGACATTGGAAGGGATAAAAAGTCTTTCAAACTTTCTTGCACCTCCCTATCTAAGAAATCCTTAAAAGAAATTAAAAAGAATTATTTTTACTAATGTTAGGTAAGTTCAAAAAATTGCGTTGGGCGATTGTTTTGAGAGATTCGAAAGTGACTTCCAACATTAGATCGCTATTTCTCTTTAGCGCTTACACTTCGGACGTATCGATCAGAATTCAGTCTAGTTCTGTTTTAAAATTGAGAAAACAGCTCTATTTCGAAAATACCCCAATGCAAAGGTGCCTCACTTCTTCCTATTGCCCAACCCATACTCGGAATTCGGCTTGAACCAGAGGCCCAACAAGCGTAATAAAAAGTGAAGCTATTTTTCACTTTTTCTTGTAAAAATTTTGCAGATATTGCACCGCGCCTTAAACAAATTTGCTCGTAGTTCTTGTATTATTTCGGCGAACATTATGAAATATGTATTTTTAGATAGCTTTTAATGGACGATATCGAAATATATCAGACTGATAAGTCAATTCTCTTTAGGAAAAAACTTGCCAATAGTCTTCAGTGCCTCTATGCAAAAACGTATGGAAAAATGAAATGTCGAGAGGCCCCTGGCTTGAACATCGATCCATCCAAAGCCCGAAAAATCTCACTATCATCAACCTTTCAGGATGTCCCATTTTTCCAACTGTGCCCTTCGAAAGTGTACTCGACAAATCCTAATTAATCGTGAAATACCACGTCCTCTCAATTTGCCTGGAAAATGCTGAGTGTCCTGGTAGAGTGTTGAATTTTGAAGAGCTCATATAGGTTTAACCTCAAGCTACATCTAGCAATGTCCTAAATTTTTGGGAAAATCTCTAAAACGTTGAAGTGCAATTCGTGACTCTCTCTTTCTCTTTTGTTTTAATTGAAACCATTATCCTTTTCCAATTAAGTTTTCTGCATACTTGTTTAATTTGAATCATTTCAAGTATGAATTTTCCTTTAAACCACCTATTGATGAAACTTCTTACAGGGTAATTACCAAATTTCATAAAGACTAGATTTAATTTTATTTATTGTCAGATGTATCATTCTTGCAATTCTATTAACTCCCATCATTTTCCACATAGAATTCACACGCTCCAACATAAAAATATCATTGCATCGCATTGTAGCCCTAGTTCTAAAAAAGCACAATGCACAAGGGAGGATAAATTTTTAAAAATGACGCCACTCTGCATTAATAAAAGTTGATCAACAACCCTTGTGTCTGCTACAGCAGCACCAAAAGTTGTAATCAACTAATTAAAAATGTAATTAATTCCACAGATCAGAGAGGTATCGTGGCACCCAGCATTGTGGAGCATACAGCTCATGTATCCGTGGCTCAGGATGAAGGTGCGGTCCTGCTGTGCATTGCCCAAGGATGCCCTGCTACAGAATACAGGTGAGCTGATGTCCAAATAGAATTAATTATTGGCAGGTAGATGCAGAGTCTGCACAAAAAAAAAACAGGAAAATTGCACAAAACTGCCATTTGGTAATTTTTTTTTATATTTGGATCTTCCAATATAACAACATATATAAATTTAAAGTGAAATTATAATTTTGTGGTTCAACTGAGAAAAGAAATTCTTCACTATATAATTAAAGGAGGGTTTATGATTAAAAATAAATTATAACATTTTGAAGCATAATTTTACGTAGCCGTAACTTTTATTTTAAAAGCTTATACTTTAGCTTATACTCAGGAAAAGCTGATAAAATAAAAAAAAAGAACTTACATATTATTTGTTGTGAGTTTATTGGTAACATACAACACCTCTAACAAAAACCAGTGATACGCCCAGATGGGTTTTTAGTAGCTTAGATTCGATTAGAATTGAATTTTAGGGGTAAAGAATCCCGTCGAGAAAACTGTTATCGGTGGCCGAAATAGATAAAATTGGATTCTTGCTTTTCATTACCCCCAAAGTTCAACTCACCATTGATCTCAAGTTATCTGGGCTTATCACTGGTAATTTTATATTCTAAATAAGGGAAGAGCACCTCGGATCGGAATGTTAAGAGACGTGCTCAATATTTAGTTGAAAATATAAGCCTCAAAATACTATTTAGTAGTTTTGTGTATGCTAATCGGTATATTAGTGTTCCATTAAACTATATACAGTAGAGTCTCGCTATAGTCCATATTTGGTTTCAAATTTGACACTTGGGTCGCACTATAGTCCATGTAATTTTTTAAAATTATCAACGATTTTTAGTATTGAAATTGTTCTACGGCTTCCACTTTCTTTGCGATTGTGGTACTTGTCCTTGCTCTCTTCATTGTGGATCACAATTATCACAACTACTTAATAAAGTTTGCCAAAAATATTAAAATAATTATGCATGTCGCATACTAAAAGCATAACCTAACTTAAAATCAGTGTTTTGAAATCAACGGTCGATAAATTGTGAACTATAGAGCGATGGCCTATAGCGAGACTCTACTGTATGTGCATTTGAATTTTAAATTTTTACAATAAATTAACAAAAAAAAATAGATGTAACTGCAACAATGTACTCTGTACCTCGGATCGTCACGAATTTAATTAGATGTCTCATGGAAAATTGGTTTTATAAATTAAATCTGAGGTAATGCGCTGCATTCTTTTGAGAGTTAAATGGTAAAAAGTAGATAATAATTTTTAAAAATTCATTTGAATTGCTGCAACAATATAGTAGTAACCTGACGATCCGATGAACACTGCCGATCGCTGGTGCTCTTCCCTTAGTTTAAGTGCAGAATATTAACAATAGAAAGAAAAAAACATTGAAATTATTTAATAAATATGAGAGTTAAAGTCCGGTCAATTTCGATATAATAAGTGTCGGGGTACAGTGGAGTGGAGTAGGGACTAATGCAACATATCTTTAGAAACGTCTTGATCTCAAATACTTATTGTTCTTCTTCTGCTTTTTTCTTATACTTTACAAATGCCTATTTTTTCCACAGTAGGGCTACAGATTGTTTGTTGTCGGTTAAGTGTTTGAATTTGAAAGTGGCATGGTGCTGATATCATCATGATGATCATCAGCCAGAATTGTGATTCTGACGTCCAAAACTCGTAGTTGATGCTAGAAGACTTTTTTGAATCCGTTTCACAAGTCTAGATGCCATCCATTCAGTTCACATGATCTCTCATTTCAAATACACTAAATTAGAATATCATCAAAATCGCTTCGTAAACACTAAAAATATGGTCCAGTGTTATCGGTTATTTTCATTTATATCTCGGGTCAAAGTGGAGCAGGGGCAAAGTGCGACCCACTATTAAAAAGGTCTTGACTTCAGCTACAACATACTAAAATTTCATCAAAAATTGAAAATGGTGATATTCGATATCAAATTTTCGAAAATCTATTTTTCGATCAATCGGATCTTTCATTAAATCTAATAAAATTGGGATGTTAGCAGAGTAGTAGAATTCAACGAGAGCTTTCCAAATCACCAAAACCGGAGATATGACAATTTTAAAATTGAAATTTGCCCCCTTATAGCTCCGTTTATCAGATGACTTAGAAAACTTTCTTAAAATAATCGTTACATTGAATCAAAAAGTACTTGAAGTAATTTGAAAAAAAAATTTATCAAACATTTTCGAGATTGAATTTCAAGCACGGATTACCACAACTGACCAAATATGTTCATTAAACATATCTAGTTATTAATTCTCAACATTTTTCATTTTTTCTTCATCGCACGTATAATTCAGTCAATTAAATGCACCAAAGGTAGAGTGCTCTAAAGTCCGCCGGTTTCTCAACTCGGCCAAGTGGAATTATTTAACCATTTTTTTTAACACTTTACAGTCAATCTCTATGAAATTTTCACAATTTTCACTGATTTGCATTATGCATTATAATATAATAATAGACCTATTAGACCGGTTATACCATATAGGATAAAGTCATACAATTTGGATATAGTGTTACAAGTTGGACAATTCGCCGGTACAAGTTGGACAGGGATTTTTTCTTGATAAGTACAGTACTAATTATTTTTTAAGCACAAGGAACCAAATTATAAAACTAAAGCATTAAAAATATACAAATAAAAATGAAGTACAAAATTTATCAAGAAAAAAAGCTCTGTCCAACTTGTACCATGGCCCAACTTGTACCACTTTATCCTACCCTGTTTTACTTACCCATTTAACCGTGGATTTTTTTGAGTGTATAGCAAATCTTAGTAAATTGAATAAATAATCCCATTGCTGCCGAGTTGAGAAACCTGCCAACTGCAGGGCACTTTACCTTATTTCAACAAAATAATTACGAAGCTTTATTAATAATGGTATCTAACAATTCCAATCTAATTATAAGCTTGCTATATAAATTTGATTATAAAATTAATTAGCGATGGATTACTGCAACTGATAATTAATTAAATTCTGTCAGAAGCTTTCATCTCACATTCCGATTTGATGGTATGCAAATTATTTCTTAATTCTATTACACATAAGTGTATCGAAGTGATGGTATTTTATGGAATTTATGGGCTATGAAGCTCCCAGGAGCTCAATAGATTTGTTTCGGTATAAAATATTTCACCATTTCGAAGTGTGCTGCACCTCTGAGGGAATGTGCAATATTTTGTAGGGGATACCTTCCATCCTAACAAATTCTCCATATGATACAAACCCCATGGCCCCAAATAGCGTTGTGTATGCATTTACTCTCGTTCGTCATCTTGCCCATGGGACGGGTGAAATTGAGCAAGAGTGTCTGAGTATTGAAGATTGATGATGCAATTAACGACACCACGAGAGATAGTAGAGCAAAACCGAACCATTCACCCACCCAGCATGGTCGAACCTCATGTGGGAGGCATAAAAGTTTCTTTTGATAAAATACCCTGGAAGTGAAGGAACATCATTTTCTGATTGCACATGTGACACAGACTTGGGTACTTGCCGATGCAAAACCTCATTTTGCGCACCCAACTTTGACAATGTCGAATCGAGAAGTCTAACTAATCTTGCAGATTACATGCCAGAATATGGTGCCAATTTTGTTTCCTCGGCATGAAGTAATTCAACAAGGCAGTCCTTTTTCCGAGTAGATTTTGATAGCAGGAGGGCACAAGAAGTTTAGGAGAAATGAATCGTCCATATAAAAGGATATACGTTTTGAATTGCAATTTCCTGGAAGGAAAAGTCGAGAAAAGAGGTTAATAATTAAGGTTTTAGTTCGAGTCATTCAAGGGTATTACTGAATAAATTAAATCAGAAAAAAGGCAACAGTCAAGAGCTATGAAAAGTACGATTTCCTCCTTTTTGTGCCTCGTTTTGTTTATCAGTGAATATTTCAGAAGTGGAATTAATTGTAATATATTGATGCAAACCTCAAGACTCAAAATAAACTTATGCCCTAGACACACTTGCGACTTAAGCCGAGAGATGACTAAAGGCCTCTACACATTGTAAATAATTTCGTCAAAAATTGCTTTTTGAAGGAAATTATCAGCAGTGTTGTATGTGAAAACGTCAAAATTTTGTCAAAAATGCAATTTTTGACGAAAATTGCTCCCAATGTTTAAAGGCCTTAAGTGGAAAATGATGGAAATAAAAGTTTAACCATAATTTCGAATATAAAATTGTATTAAGTCGTCTCTCGGCTAATCCTCAAGTCTGTAAAGGCTCTTAGGCTGATCCTCGGGAATAATTAGCCCGTGCAATAGAAAACTCATCCAAAGGACTTCGATTTCAGTGATCCTAGGTCCTCAATGTATAATAGTTTGGGGCTATAGGAGTAAGTGGGGCACCTTTGAAATTGGGATTTTTCTCCTATCTTAAAGTGGAACTGAACCATATCATAATGTAATTTAGCTTCTGAATCTATTTGTGCAACTAAACTATATCACGATAAGGTTCAATTTTATTTAAAAATAGGTGAAAAATCCCGATTTCAAAGGTACCCCACTTTCAAAAAAATTTTACAACTTAAACATTCTCGAAAATCAGCCTGAGTCTATTTAGTACTTTATATGGCTAAGAACAGTCTCAAAAATATTTACAAGCCACAGCAACGATAGTAATTATAAAAAAGCCAAGGCACTCAAATAAAAATAGATGCTTAGAAAATGCATGAGAAATCATAATTAATTATTCGATTAATAGACCTATTAACTTTAATAAGTCATTAAATTAATTTATTTATTAAAGGAATATAGAGCAAAATTAATTGTGAAGATAAACGTTGATGATAGATCATATTTAACACTTTTTATAAAGCAATAAACACTTGTCCATGTTATATGCAATAAAATACGGCAAATCACAGAAATCATTATAAAACTACAATAAATCGTTGGAAATAATTTTCAAATTAATGACCCATTCTTTTTTTTTTCAATGGATAAAAATGAATAATTTGCACTTATTCAGTAATGACAAAATAAAACGCTCATCCGATTTTATGAATACTCAGAAAAAGAATTTATTAAATTTTAAGATGATCTGTAATTACATCCTTTTCAAATATAACACAGTGTATTCGCCATATGTTTCTTTAACATGCATGCTCTAAATGAGGAAGTTAGTTGCATTTGACAGATTTTTTTTTACTTTAATGTAAAATAAGGCATTCCGAACAACGTGAAATTCCATACAAATTAAGTTTGAAGTCTGCTCATCTTTAATCTAATTAAAATTTATTAAATATATAATTCTAGAAAAAATTGTTTATCCGTAATAGTGTGTTGTACGGAAAACCAAATTTAACTGCATTTGTTCAATTCGAAACTCATTCAGATTATCTTAGTTACTACTCGAGCCCTATCTCGTGGGAATCATAATTTGGTAGAATTTTGGAAATCCGAAGTTTTGATTCTTTTTTGACATCACGTTATCCGTCTGCCCGGCCATTACCACGCCTTAAAGCTATACGGTTAGAGATAGAGACCTGGGTGCTTCGATTCTCTCTCTATCTCTCAGCCCTGAGAGTCGACACTGGAGTCCATTAACATGCCGCACTTTATTTTTTCCCAACATTTCCCATTCCCCTACAAAACCATATTTTTAATTTGCCATTTTTAACCTAAATTATATAATAAATTATTAAAAAACAGATTATTACTTATTATTTATCATCATTTTTATATACATATATTTACCATTGACAACTTTAAAAATGTACAAACCCACCATTTGTCTCTCAAATAACATAAACTCAAAATATAATCGATTTACATTAAGTTGGTTGCATGTTTTGACCATTTTAAATTAGTTTTTTTAAATGAGGCAACAAACTTTTGATTTTTCAAAAATGACCAACTTTTGGAAAACAAATATTTTTGATATGAAATAAAATTAATTTTTTTTTTTTGAAAAATATAAATAATATCTACGGATTACAGGGAACCTATTTACAAAAAGAAAAATTTGTAAAAGTATTTTTTTCTATCATTTTTTTCACTTGATTTTTCAAATATGCATTAGGCAACAAACTATTGACACCTACTGTATATATCTCAATTTAGAAACTATTTCGTATTGCAAAAAGTAAGCAATATATGTATATACCTCATTATCACATTATTTCTGCCAATATTAAATTTTTTTAAAATAAAAATTGGTTTTTCTAAATGAAGGCAATTCACGAAAATTACAATTTTCGCGAGTTTGTCCTCTACTTGGCAATACAAAACTATAACGAGTCACTTGAAAATGTTAATAATGTATAAGTCGTTGTGGGTATAAGCCGACGTTAATTGCAATCAACAATAGGGAAAACCGGAAGTCGTCGGGAAGAGATAATCACTCAGGGAAACACATCAACTATCATCAGAGCTTTCGGCTCGGTCTCCAAGCCTTCATCAGTGGCTGGAGCAAAAAAGAAGGAGCCGTTTTTATTTGGATCTTTAAATATTAACATTTTTTTTCTAATTAACTCACTCAAGTCTTGCAATCTTTCTCTGAGAACTCGTTCAATCCTGACCAAAACCCTGAACGAGTCTCAGAGAAAGATTGCAAGACTTGAGTGAGTTAATTAGAAAAAAAAATTGTTAATATTTAAAGATCCAAATAAAAACGGTTCCTTCTGTTTTGCTCCAGCCACTGATGAAGGCTTGGAGACCGAGCCGAAAGCTCTGATGATAGTTGATGTGTTTCCCTGAGTGATTATCTCTTCCCGACGACTTCCGGTTTTCCCTATTGTTGAATTTATAAGTCATTTGTGTAAAAATGTAGAGTAATTTTGACGTAGATTTACCAGATTTACGGTCACAATAACCAACAATTTGTTCCTCATTTTCTGCCATACAAGACTCTGACGGCTGCCAAGGAACTTTCTTTTTAAATACAGTATAGGGGAAGTGCTTATAATTTTGGACAGTCTGCATATAAGCATCGATATCCTAAGTTTGAAGTGCCATATTTTCAATACTAATTGACTTTTCTTGTTACTCTCTTTTCAGAAGGATTGTTTAGAAACTTGGCAAGCTATTTATCATCTCATTTTTACTAAAATTAGTTTTAATACGTTTAAAAATGAATTGATATGTAGAGGTGAATTTGACTCTTATTTTGGACAACTTGGTTATTAATTTTTACAACTTGTCTGTAAATTTGGACAGATAATCCGCCTCAACAGGATGCCCATTGTTCTTCATTTCATGAACCAATCTTACCAAGTCCTCTTCCTGTTCATGTAAGGGAAACGTGGAATGTCACAAGACGCCCAGAAACTTTCCATATCATTCATTAAAGTGAGTTGACTTCAGTACTCCAAGTACGTGCGGATTCGCTCATTCCCTGCCCTTTCCGGGAGCCTTTCAAGGCATTTCTCACTGCATTTCTTTCGTAGAGATGATGCTCCTTCATTTCTCCAGGCATTTGTCCAACCTAGTCATCACAAAAGCTAAAACTTCACGAAATTTCGTGAGAAAAACACCTGTCCAAAATAAGAATCATCACCTCACTGGTGAATGTCTTAAAATATTTCCCATTTTTCACATGAAAAATATAATTCACAAGGCAAATCTCACTTCAGGTCAAATGTACAAATCATCAGTAACGTGAATCAACACAATATTCAATGAATATTCAATAATATCACTCAAAAACAGCGAACAAACTTTGTTAGTACTTCACCAAAACTAAATAAGACTGAAGTAAGCCACGAAGTTCTGTCATATTTCTCGTAAGCAATTGCTCACACTGAATTTTCAACAAAGCAATTTCAACTCAAATCATATTCAAATTTTAACGTATTTAGTGTTAAAATATTCCAAAAAGAACAAATATTTAGATAGAATTCATTATTCATCAAATATTGGAATAAAAATCCATCATTTTAATCAATTTATTTTTAGTGTCCAATGTTATCCTCAAAGTGTCCAAAATAAGAAACTGGACAAAATTAGAAGCATTTCCCCTACATGTATCAGACAGTAATCTTCATTTGAAAAATAGCTTAGGGTCCGTACATCTATGAGTATTATTATCCTCTCTACCGCTTTTTGAAGACCTTTATGTACTCCAGATCCATATAAGACTTCCTCGATACTTCTACAATTTATACGGAAAACCTTATTTATGATTATATACCCCTAGACCCTGCAGGATTTTTCATTGGACCACTGTATAATCCTTCTATGTACGAATTTCAGGACTTATAGAGGTCTAAAGTGTCTCAAACCGTGCTTAAAATGCACCACTTTAATTGCTGGTTTCCATACTAAGAATTACACTTTAAAAGTTATGCATCTATTGCAACCATCTCGCCTTGGTTGACTGAGTGGCCGCCTAATGCCGAGTTCAATTAAGGTCATCTCTTGCACTGTATTCGGTCCACAGTGTCCGCAGATTACATAACTTGAAATGGGCTGGACGGGGTTCCTGTGTGGAAAATTGCCTGGGTGGTTTTCCCAGCACATGTGATGAGGATTTTGGTAAAATTGGGCCATACATTTTGCCACCACATGGTCCGACTAGGATACTTGCCAGAGAGAAAACGAGGACCAAACTTTGTCGTGCACCCAGCGAAATATGCGATGTTTTGTGCATAATGTGGAAATTAAATGTAATGGATAATTGTATATAGGGGTGTGTGTACCCTTGCGAAATCCACCCACTGGCAAAATCTCACAAATACCACTATAGACACAATTCAATTGTCCATGGTAAAATTATTCACATTTAAATGTCAATAGAATATCCAACCTATTTATTGTGTCTCGTAGAAGGGAAACTCCTGCACTATTGTTTTACCAAATAGCATAAATTCCATGAATTTTTCAACCAATATTATTTGGTCTGATTAATAATTATATTTACAATACTTTGTCAAGTGCACTCCAATGTATAATTAATTCAAGTCATTGAAAACGGAACAAATATGAAAATCAAATTGTCGAATTATTCATCAAGAGCATGAAGAACTATCGAATGCAACCCAATTTCGTGCACTTTTGTGGCAAAGTATTAACATAAAAAAATTCAATTGAGTTATGTATGATTAATTCAGTACATTATATAAATCGTTCGAAAGACAGCATGGAACCTTCTATAACGAAGCTGTAATGATAAACCCTATTAATATTTTATAGGCGAAATTGTTAATGTATGCTATAAACTCATAATTTTTATTGATTTTTTAATTATGTGATATGTATTTAAGGTAATCTGGGAACATTTTGTACGTACACATGACCAGAAAAACATTTACCACATTTTATTTTGTTTTAAATAGAAATTAAACAACTCTACAGAGCTTATTTTTCACACGATTTGATCAAACTCGGATGTGATTGAAAGGTCTTGATATTTCCAATCGGTCTCAATCGGTAATCAATAGTAAAGTCATTGATTTTATTTTATATCGTATTATTTTTTGTTTGCCCGCGTGGTTATTGCTATCGCTGATTTCAAAAGCCGGGAGATATCGATTTTTTGTTTTTAGCGTTTTTAGTGACTCCTACAAAACTCGATATTATCTAATCGGTAAAATGTCAACAAGGTACAGGAAACAGGATAAATCTGTGTGTGTTGTGCCATTTACTTCAAACAAATTGCTCAAGTAATCAAAAAAAGAGGAAAATTATGAAAAGTGTTTTTAATAATGAAATTTATTGACTTATACATATCATCTGAAAAATTATTAAATTCTCTTTCTTGGAATCTCGAAATCGCAAGAAGCTGAGTAATTTTTAAGGGGCGATATAATATAATACTAATAAGGGACAAATGGGCAAAAATGCAATGTAAACTGGTTCAATCTTTCGAAGGAGACGGGACTACCCAAGAAGCAAAATAACTGCCTTATAGAACCAAATATTAGACAAGTCTTTTAATGCGCTTTTAAAAGACTTAAAGTGAGATTTTTGTGTTGAAATTCCTGTAGAAGCTCTTAAGATCCTTAAGAGTGCGCCACTTGTAGTAGTTTCAGTGATGGAACCAAGAGTGTTATAAGCCAATAAAATGAATTTTGGTTCTATAATACTTCACTTAGGCAATTCTACAAGACTATATTAAGAAAAAATTGCTTCTTGGGTAGCCTCATTTTGTAGGTATTGGTGTATAACTTAAAATTTACCGATACCGAGACCCACGTCAAAAAAGACTGTCAGTCCGTGGAAATTAATGATATCCTTCTGAAAATTTATAACTTTGACAATTTATTACTTGAAAATGATTCAACCGATCTTAACGAAATTTGGCTCAAAATCGATATAAGACGTAAGCTTTAAATAAATATTTTTAGATTCTCCCTCTGACTGGTCCATCTGGTAGCTTCCATACAATAAAACTAATCACGTTTTAATGACATAGAGCATTACAGGGCAATAAAACAAAAACTTTTTTCGTGTATTGAAAAACCATCATATTTTCGGAGTCTTTGGTGTGTTCTTAACGTATCTCCCAAGGAAACTTATAGTCTATTACGTCCAGTTTTTGAGATATTTTAAAGTAAGAATTCCAAAGAAAACAGATAGAATTATTTTATGGAACTTGTTTTTCTCAATAACGGTATATCCTAATCGTAAGTTGTTGGTACCAGAGACCGATTTTTAAAAGAGATCTCAAAAAAAAACTTTTCCTAAAAGAAATCGTATACCTATCTCTCCATTTTCCTTGTAATTATCCATATTTTCCTAAAATATCATTAATTCCATTAAAAATGCAGCGTTCTTATGTATACTTTACAGAAATACTTCCTTTAGAAAAAGATCTAGAATTGCTGAAGATCATAGAGTTGAAGAGGTACCGTTATCAAAAGAATTTTAAGAAAAAGTTCAAAGTATAATGGCTTAATTGAAATATTTTTTATCATAACTTACTATGCAAAGTATTTGAATAAAGGTATCTTCTAGGACTCTGCGATCTTCAGAGGCTTTAACTGTTTTTTTTTTTTTTTTTTTTTAAGGAGAATATTTCTGCACATGAGATATTTGCCTACATAAAATCGTTTTTTTTTTGTAAATTTGAAAGATGTTCAAAGATTTAGCAGGAAGATATAGAAAATGGCAGGGTAAATGAGGAGATAAAATGAGAGCCTAGAATATTCCTAGATTTTAGGAAGATCTTTCTTGAGCTTTCCTTTACAAATTTCTTAGAAACGACCAATATAAAATAAATCGTTAATGTATAAAAGGAGTTTTGCAAAAAATCGTTACAGGTCTCATTCGTTTGAAAAGTTTGGATCATTTTGCCCATTGTCCTTTATAATAAATGTTATTGAGTGAAAAGTATATGAGTTGATGTGACATTAATAATCTTGCTTTTACTAAGGAAATAAGATTATTTTTGAAGCAAATTGTAAATTGAGTAATGGACAATCTGCAAATTTTATTTTAATTGTCAGAACCATGTTTTTATAATTAAATCTCTTTAGGCAATAACTCTTCTTTTTGCGTATAATTGCATATATACTCGTAATATAAAAATTTCCATTTTCAACTTCTAAAATTTAAACAGAAATTAAATTTATTTGGCAATGGAAAAAATATGAATATGAGTGCAAAAAATATTCATTTGAAAATCAAAGAGAAATGTTGTATGATGAATGCCAAAATTATTAAAATCATGTGAGTCAATTTTAATATTTTCACAACATATGTATTGCGGAAAATATTTTCCACAGGTGGAAGATCAATCGGAGAGCATAGGGTTGTATATTTTTTAATCCTTAAATTTAAACTAAATTTATTATGCAATTTAAAATATTTTCATAGCAAGTAATTATGTATAATCCTTAAAATTTTGTAAAAATATGTGAAATAAAAAAATTACATAAAATACCATTCTCACTTATAAAAAAAAACACATATCCAAGAAAATTGATTATTTAAAAATATGTCTGTAACTTTTCTTTTGATGCACCTACCAGTATTTCAATATTGAATGCAGACACAGTTTATTGAAGTAAATTAAAATAAATCTGAATTCAATTAAAATAATAAAATATCAATGTATAATTTATATTGAATTTTCCGGATTTTATCGATGTTTTCACCCCTTTTGTTATATCCTTACATTTTACATCTGCATTGCAGATTTTCCCCCATGATGATGGAATTTTTTAATAATGCTGCGCCTTACTGTAAATTTCTTTGTCGATTTTTTTTTAAATTCATATTTACAATCCAGATGACGACGGGAGCATCTGTGTATCATTCGTATATATGTATATAACAAACTCAAAGTCCCAGGGGCAGTTAATTTCCGTCATACACACTTGAACTTTAAAAAATTCTTTCCCGCATTTCAGAGATTTAAAATTGATGGTGAAGAGCTACCCCAGTCGGGAAAATATTCAAAACTCCTGAATGTCACAAAAAAAATGCTATGAAGCCTGAAAAAAATATAGTTATATTGTTGCGAAGTGGGGGAGTTGGGAAAAAATATGCAGTATTTCCATCTCTCTTGCAATTTGTTCTCGAGTTGTGTTTGTCGTTGTGATAATTTGCTGCAAACATTTCTGCATTTTGAGTGTGTTTTCTGCTTATTTTCTACCCTCTTGTTTCACTTGTGTTTCTCATTTTCTCCTCCTCAACTGAACCGTTCCTGTATTTGATATTTTTTTCCTCGCTGTTTGCAATCCCACATTTCCATCTAGGCTCATCCTTTTGATATAGGCAAAGACATAAAGGGAAGAGAATTGAAAGAAAAATGTAGTGATAAGCTTGGTTTCGCTATAGAAGCTGTGATTCTTTTATGAAGTCCGATATGCAAATCAATTCGAAACTTGATGGATTTTTAAGTATAGAACTGTGATCCTACCAATCCTCACATGTTCGTTTGAAACGTGGGTTACGTTTTTGAGGATGTGTTCGAAATGAAATTTTGTATCTTTATGCGAAAAGGATGATTTCGAAATCTCATAGGGGCTAGGGAACCTATACAATTTGTATGAAAATTCTGAAATTACTAACAGTTTTCGAACTAGTGTAGAAAATTTACAAAGACCAGTTGGTAGGAATGTTTAATCAGAAACTTCAAGACCGGGCACAAGAACATATCTAGTGACGGTGATCGCCTATCAACTCTGAATACATCTCGTATTTGTTTCTAACGATCTGTTCTCCCACTTCTTTAGATCAACAGACGAAGAGCCCAGTGTATTACTATACCACAGAATATTCCACCTTGTCAGTTTCAATTCTTCACCTTCTAACCCTATTAGAACAATAACCCAAAGCTAACCCTAGTCTATAAGTCTATAAGTCAAGTGGTAAAGTATTCGCTCTATGATGTGAGTGTCTCGAGTTCGAATCCCCTTTAGATCACTAGGAATTTTTCTGGCGTTAAAGATATTCTCATCCTGTATAAGAAAAAAATAGTAATGCTTGTCTAGAAATCCCTTTGCGAGAAGGCCTAGTTCCTTCATGGAATGTTGTGCCAGCATTATTATTATTATGTTTTCAATTAGTGGCAGTTTGGAAATAATAACAGTAGAACTTTTAGCTGGGAAACATATATTTATCCTACAAGTTTATAATCAATCAGGGCAGTTGCACCGCAGCATTGGATTGAGATTAAATTGCCCTAAAATAGGATTTTGGGAAAATTTCGTCTCAATCTAACCCCCCAATTCTGAGATAAAGAAGCCTAAAGATTTAAGTTAAAGCTTTAATTTTGACACTAAAAATTTAGAATTCCAAATTATAGGAATTTTGGATAAAATAGCCTTTAGCGCCACTAATGAAATTTGATTATCCTGTCAAAAAAAGACGTTCAGTTTTAATGGTGCATAAGTTTCGATTTATTGTCAACAAAAAGAACAATCTTCACAGTTCCTCCTCTCCTCAACGTCGCAATTCCGCTGCAGTAAATCGAGCAGAGTTCAGTTATCGCCAAACTATCAGCAGTTGCTCCACCAAACACCAATCCCATTCAGCAGAAGGCACAGGAATCTTCCTGCGTGCCATTGGACAGTGACACTGCATCCATTGACTTCGAAAACCGAAAATAAGCAAAAGCATATCGCTCCTTGGAAATTACAAGGGGCCAACTCAATCTGAGCCATTTTTCAGGAGACAGCATGAAAGATTCAACTTTGTATGAATAATTATCTCAATTAAGTATGTTAATAAAAACTATTTAATTCTTTTCTATTTGTATGAGCATTATTATAAACATCGAAACATACATATTTTTACCTTTCAAAATATGTTTTTTCTTTTAGTTAGCTCTTTGTCATTATAAATGATGCACAAATTTTCATGAAATTAGAATGACACGGGATCAACTTGTTTGAGTTAGTACTTTGTTTCACAAAAATTTGAACGATAAACCTATTTTGTGTCCCTTGACTTCAAACAAAACCGCGCAAGCAATCATAAAGAGTAAAATTTTGAAAAACTTTTCTAATAACGAAATTTATTGACTCATATCATCTGAAATTTTATTAAATTCTCTATTTGAGTGCATTAAAACCTCAAAATCGCCAAAAAGTGAGTTGGTCCCTTGTAATTTCCAAGGAGCGATATGTAAATGACCCAGTACACCACTCTCCAGAAAAATATACATCTTTGTGATAAACTAAGCTCACCTTTTTGATTAAACACACCTCTTGAACAATTGACGATCTCAAATTGAACTGGACTTAAAGGTTTAAAAGGTCCTCTCGAGCAGCTTTTAAATTAAAGGCGATTTATAGACGTTTGACATCTTTAAGTTTGTAAAACTTTAGCGTAGAATTCGAAATTTACCGATCTTTTTCAGATCGATTTTTATTAGATGAATCGGCCTTTAAAGGGCGATTTAAAAATTTAAGACTTAAAGATTTATCTCAGAATTGGGGGGTAAGTCAGCAATCTAAACGATTTCATTGATGCTATTTACACTTCCGCATTAGATTGAGACTGAATTCTTCTAAAATCCGATTTTGAGACAGTTAAATCTTAATCTAATGCGGAGGTGTATAGCCTCAATATTATAAATTAAAATTGATACATATTAATATTATTCTGAGATAAAAAAAGTTGCACATTTGAGCTTGCTAATAGATTTTGAGCACAATACTGAACTATGCTTTCCAAACCAAAGAGTTTTAGCTCGATCGAACCAAGTTGATTAAACCGCAGGACTATAGCATTTATGATTTATGAGAAAATCATAACTTGAAAGCGTGGTGGATATATCTGATTGTGCCTAAAGTTACGTATTTATTCATCGGTGTACTGTACTGTAGTTTTTTTTTTCATTTCGTCCTTATTGTTTAAAAGGGACCTCTCCAAAAACCTAGGAAATCTTCTGGTTATGAGAGGGTTGAGGAGATTGTGTATGAATTTCACATAGCTGACTTTATTCCAGGGGGAGTTGAAAAAATATGGTGGTAAACGTGGTAAGTTTTGAAGCTCAATCCCAACGGACGTGAAATTTATTCGTTTCAGAAATAATCGAATTATTGTGTTGTGTCTCTGGCATTAGTTGGTGGGTGATAAATCTTCAGGAGCAATATTTTTGAGATGTACAAGAAATCCGGTTGGCAAGAATGATTGGAGTTTGTGTTGGGTGTGACAGAAGGTACATGTTGGCCGTTTGTATTCATTAAAGTAAGCCCTAGAGCCATTTCGGATATTCCTCTATGTGTTACTCTTAACTCTACTAACCACCTCTTTCATTGTCTTCTTCCCATTGTAACATGCTCTTCCACTCACCCTGTCAATGTTCCCACCCACGCAATCCCTAGTAGCACCTCTCTTTTGATATGATATGACGACCCCTAAAGGCACCATCCCAGACAAAAGGTATACATGGCAAAAGAGTCTGGCAGAACCTGCCATATAAAATCATTAGAGCACGAGAAAGGTGCACATGAGAGGAATATTTTTGAATTTCCATACCTTCTGCACTGCATCCCTCGGGAGTGCTTAAAACTCTTCAGGAGGAATTTCTACCAGATTTCCCATGCAACTTTCTGCAATTTTGACTCCAGTTATGCTGCAATAAATTTCACTGCACGTGGAGAAGAAATAACAAAGATTAAGATGATGCACTTATTAAGATCTGAACTTCATCTTATATTAAGAATAACGAACAGTTTCATAAATCTAAAGAAGATTTTAAAGACTTTAAAAAAGAATATAATGGCCTATAAAAAAAAGTATTATTGATTGGATAAAGAATAATTTATTTATGAACCGTTGAGGAGGCGCTCTTTAAAAAACCTAAAAGAACATGGTTTTGGAGGGGTGGAGGGGGTGTGGGGTTTTTTATTGGGAGTCATCGAAAACTGGAACTTGATATCTTTTACCGTTTAAGCTCCATGACGATGACAAGTTGAAAAATAATTGATTCTATAACTGCTCTGTCTTCGAGTTCGAGCAGTAAAATATAAAATATTGAATAATGAATGATGAACTATTAAAAATACGGGAAATGTATTTTACGTTTTCAAATAAATAATACTCAAGACAAACTACCTGAAATTAGTTGCTATGAAATAAACGTGTGATTAAAAAGTCTCATAAAAACTTCGTATGCTTGAAACTGATTTTTTTTTAATTTTCTATTATTACCTTGCTTTAAAATGTATATGTTGAGTATCATGAAAGGGTTTCTGTAAATGAGAAAGTTTTTGTAAAACTCAACAAATTTTCAACTCATATTCTAAAAGACTTTATCAAACATTGGCTGTCCTCGAAGCTTCAATTACACTTCTAGAAAAAAATTAAATATTGGGTAAACACTATTAACGAACATTGTTAAGATAATGTATAAGTGCAATTTACAAAATGCGGTTTTCATTTTTTTTGTGTAGCTTCACCTGACTTGTCAATGTGATCAAAATAATTGTTCTTAATGAACAAACTTTCTAACATTGGAACAGATGTCTATAATATCTTTGAAAATTTAGAGTTTGTAAAATTACTTCAAAAACCCAAGTACAAACTCTTTACAATTTAAAATTGGCGAAAGTATTTTTCGTGTTAAAATAACATTCCGGAAATGTTTATTTTACCCTGCAGTATTGATCTAAAATCGGTGTAAATATTACCCTTTTTAGGTGTATTAGGGGTTAAAGTTACCCTTTTTCATGTTAATTTTACCCTTAAAAAGGTGTAAAATTAACATTAAAAAATGTTGATATATTTTTACACCTAAAAAATGTTAAAGTTATGAGGAAAAAAAGTTAATCGCACTCCCGTGTTTTTCTGAGTGTATTTAAAGCAATAATAACTTAAACGAGATCTTTTATTTTATCAAATAGAAATATTTATCATTTGGAAAATTTTTTAAAGACGACTACTAACAAGACTACAAATTTTGCGATACTTTATCAATAGAGAGAACCTGCTGCCAAATATGTTAAATAAAAAATAAAAAAAAGGTTTTTTCCTAAATCCTTTTTTTAATAATTTTAATTAAATATCGAAAGCTTTGAAAACTTTTACTAAAGGATTCCAAATTATAAAATTGATTAAGAAGTGTACATAATAAAATGATTTTTAGTAACTTACCTATTCACAATTTGAAAAGGGACAATCGAGAAAAATAAATCAATTACGATTACTTGACCTATTTGTTATCGATTGGAACTGACATATACGGGTTCGAAATTCCAATACCTTCCCAAAAACTCCAAATTTAACTAAATCGGTTAAAATGTGAGCCCTTCAAAGCGATTCATCTTTTTCCTTCAATAATTCAAAATGGTGATTTTGTATGGGATGGACGAAATGTTCGCCTAGGCTAACTATAGTTCCGTTTTCGAAATAAACCAAAAGATATGGTTTTGGAGGGGTTGGATGAAATGACGGAAAAAATATCGTCAGAGATGTCGTGCACTTATAAGGGGAAGGGGTCATCGAAGACCATAAGTCCATAACACTCATCGTTTGACCTCTAGCTTGAGGACAAACTTAAGGTCAAGTAACAAAATAATTCCCAAAAATGATTCAATTTTTAACAATTAGTAAAAAAAAAAAACAAAATTCTAAAACAATAAGTTATATAATTCTCTATCTCTCGCTTTATATTTGAGAAATAATAAAAAACGATCTCCTTATATCACTGAGAAAAAAAGAGGGTGCGATTAACATTTTTTCCTCGCAAATTTAACACTTTTTAGGTGTAAAAATATATCAATATTTTTTAATGTTAATTTTACATCTTATTTAGAAAAAAATTAACATGAAAAAGGGTAACTTTAACCCCTAATACACCTAAAAATTTCTCTCACTATAGTGATCATTATGTCTTTAAAATGTAAAACAACCACAAAATATTTCTGAAGAATCTTCCAACAAGCAAAGCTTTAAAATTCTTTAGTGTAATCTTAAGATACAGAGCTCTAATTCTCACACTCTTTGCGCGACGTTCTTTCTCAGACTCCACCACATGGCTCTGATTAATGCAAACACTTTCTGGGGTGCACTTGCACAACTTTGTGTGCTTTATTTGAGGATTTGTGAGTAAGTAGAATGGGTGCATGGAAGTCAACTTTGTACCACCCATTTACCTCCTATCCACTCTGTTACTAATTAGTGTCTGCAATTTACATTTTACACATTTCCGATTTGTATGGGATGGAATAAAGGTTGAGGATTCCGCAGAATTTACCCTCAAACGCTTCTTCCTCAGCAAATTAAATTACGAATTTCTCTCACATTGTCACTCTATTCTGTCTGGATGTACAATTGAGGTGGTGGATTAAAAAAGGGGTGTTAAATTAACTCCTTTGTCAATTCTTACTTGGATGATTTGAAATTTTGAGGATTTTAGCTTAAATTTTAGAAGAGAAATGTATTTAAAACCGTGAAACAGAAGTTGGTTTAATAATATGGAAATTTAATCTCAATAGCAATTAATCAGAAAAGCACCATTAATTTTGACTATACATATAATTGAGTAAACTAATTATTAAGTCGCAGCTTAGGGACAAGTATT
Organism: Phlebotomus papatasi; assembly: GCF_024763615.1. Taxonomy (NCBI): domain Eukaryota; kingdom Metazoa; phylum Arthropoda; class Insecta; order Diptera; family Psychodidae; genus Phlebotomus; species Phlebotomus papatasi. Next base: position 97,270,979 of record NC_077223.1, read on the forward strand.
TAGCGTTTCTTGTCATGCTGCAAATTCTCCAAAATACATACTTTGTTCAATGTATCGCTCATTTAAAGTTGCAGAGATATACTCTATCTTAAAGTTTATCCTAAATAAAAAACAGCTTTATCTTTTTTTTTTTGCTTTCTTTCTTATAATAAGAAATATATAAAGAATAAAGAAAAAGAGAGAATAGGATATATTTAAAGATATTCTCCCGAAAATAAACTCTCCAGCAAATTTGTGCCCCTGTAATTTAGAATGAGCGATGTCCTCAAGAAAGATGATGCATGGTTCGAGTTTCTGAAGTCACTCCATGTGCTAATTAATATGAGTGCTGTACTAATATTTCATAGAATAGTCTCATGCAAATACAGTGGAAAAGTATCAGCTTCCCTATAATTTATCATTTGTCCAACAAAGATAATTTATTGATGTTTATTCAGAATTTAAGAACTACAATCTTTTGAATATATTCCAGATGGTACTCACACAATACGCCTGGAGAGCCCCTTCCAGTACTCACGGGACCCCGTGTTCGTCTTCTGGGACCTGTTCTTGCCATTGAGGCGGTGACAGCAGAGGATGCTGGCATTTACAAGTGTTCAGCAGCAAATGCAGGTGAGATAGAACTTACCAATCCCCCCATGATTCCCTTGGGAAAAGTTTGAAAGAAGCAAAAGTGCATTATACACCAAAATTGCTCTCAATATAATCTCCTAATCTCCTTTAGTTGTCTTTTATAGAGTACAGCAAATTGAAAGAACTTGCCTTACACTTGGGCTAAAAGTTGAGTGTATCTGCGAACTTTAGCTCTTTTAGTGATGTCTCTTTGGCAACCAAAAGAACACAACTCTGTAGGTAATGCAGAATTCCACGTAGCATCGCGATATTTTATAGGATTTAGCACATTAAAGGCTTCTAACTTAGCAATTTAACGTAAAAGCTCATGAAATTATTCAGAGGATTTTACGAAGAAATTACAGAAAATTGCACATTATTGGATTCAGAATTAAATGCTCAATGAAAGGATTAAATCAGATCTGGGTTAGCAGCTTTTTATTCACTCTTCTATTGGTTCTATTGCTCGATGTCTAAAGAAAGAGCAATCTACTCTCTATTAATTTCAATCTTATGTTTCTTTATGTCCTTTTCTGTATAAAAGCAGAACATAAAAAATCACTAAAAATAGTCTAAGTGATGCTAAAAATAAAGTCGTTGGGTGTATTGCTCAGCTGGATATATTTAAGCACTTTTTTGTCTAAATATTTTATTTAGAATTTTTATGGAAAAATTTTTAATGATCTCTGTAATGTGATTACGAGGCTCGTTGAAAGTGTTCTTAACAATTAACAATCTTCCTTGTTACGGAGAAGGCTTGTTATTCCCTCGTTCAACCGGGTCCCGGTCAAAATCCCGAACGCCAAAATCCCGAATGGGCCAAAATCCCGAAAGCCTAAATCCCGAATTCTTAAAAGTGTCACAATTACTCCCACGATTGTACTCGCGTTTGCTGGAGACAAAGTGAAATCTTCTGTGACTTAGGAAATTATTCTAAATATTTTCCTCCATATAATTTCATCCCTTTCAGAATTTTGAAAATTCGGGATTTTGGCTTTCGGGATTTTGGTTTTCGAAATTTTGGCGTTCGGGATTTTGGCTTTCTGGATTTTGGCTTTCGGTATCTTGGCTGCCACCGGTTCAACCCTCCCTAAATGGACCAGGGATCCAGGTATGTGTTGAACAAATCCACGGCTTAATCCAAAAGGCGGCTTGACGTATTTATTATTAAAATAAGGATTAGGCTATATTCCTATCAGTTTACCACTATAAGCCATCGTTCGGCTTAAGCCGTAAGTCTGTCTAGGGCATTAGTCTCAGCTTCATGACTTCCCACTAGTACTGATTACCTAATCTTCAATTATTCACTTCATATGAGTGTGCCGGAGCCTCCATAATATCTAACCTACTCCGAGGTAAACATATAAATTCAGAGGAAAAGACTATGTGTCACATTACTGTTTAGACCACAAGGCTTTATACACGCTAAGTATCGATTAAGCTTTAAATCCCCTTATCCTTGTAATCCCTTTGCCAAAAAGGATACTTTAGGAAAGAAAACAATTGCTTCATTCACATCTGAAATTTAAAATATTCAAAGATCAGTTCTAAAAGCTGTAAGGCCAGATGGGGCTCACCTAAATATAAAAATACAAACTTAGAGCGAAATTGGAGAACTGAAGGTGCCACCCATTTTTCACTTCATGAGAGTGAACCGTCCACGGCGACTGATGCTCACTCACTGAAGACTGAGGACATTTACCTAACAGTAAGAGCCCCAAAGCAATCTTTCAGCACCCATAGGGATGGTAGGGGTTGGGCGTGTCAAAGGAATGAAGAATTAGGATTGGTGGGTTATGGCCGTCGACTGGGTTGACATACGTCGAATAGGCCATACGCTTTACAAAGCCAATTAAAGACATTTTAACTTCTCGTTTCGTCCGCATGGTGGCTGAAGTTAGGACCTTGACACACTTGAGGATTAGCCGGAAGACGGCTTAGCGTAATCATTTTCGAAATAATGGTAAAACCACATTTCAAACATTTTCCACTAAGCCGTCTCTCGGCTTAAGTCTTAAGTGTGTCAAGGATCTTACTTTCGAAATGGCTCAAGTGTTCAAAATCCAAAGGCTAAAAACCCGACCGCCAAAGTCCCGTATCTCGGGAGCGAAAATCCTAAATGGGCGAAATCCTGAATGGGTCAAAAGCCCGAAGAACAAAAATCACGAAAATCCAAAATCCCGAAAAGCCAAAATCCCGAAAGCCAAAATTCAAAAAACCAAAATTTCAAAAGTCAACATCCTGAATTCTTAAAAGTGCTGTATCGACTCCCACGGTAACACCCGAGAACACGCTTGTTGGACGCAAAGAGAAATTTTCGGTTTTGGAAATTATATTGCTCCGTATAATTTCGTCCCTTTCAGAATTCTGAATTTTGACCATTCAGAATTTTGGCTTTCGGGATTTTGGCATTTTGGGATTTTGGGATTTTGGCTTTTCTTGATTTTGGGTTTTCGAGTTTTTGATCTGTTCTGAATTTTAGCTTTCGGCTTCATAGCTTTTGAAATCTTAGCCGGCACCGATATACTAAGCCGTGTTTAAAAAGTTTGGACATTAAATTATGGTTTTAATTTTGGTATTCTTACGCATTCCGTTGGGAATAGAAGAAATTACGTTGTTACGATTTAGTAGAGACAAGTAGAGAATTTATAAAACGGGAGCACTTCATGAATACGGTACAAGAAATGTGTAATATATTTTGTGTTATATATGTCAGGAAATGGTTTTATAAAATATTTTAAGGTATGTCATGAGACTCAGGATAGGAATTCGAGCATTCAGCGAATTCTTCTCTATTGCGCTACACCTTTTTAATTTAAGTACAAGCACAAGATTCATTGTGTGCGCTGTATTGAGAATCCAAGGGACTTTTCTGATGAGACTTGCAGGAAATTCCTGAAATTTGGTCTATGATGGCACAAATGCTGACTCTACAGAAGCTTCTCTAATTCGATTTTCCCGGAAATGGCTCTTCTTTTTCTTTTCACGTGGAAAAATGCTGTTGCAGGTGGAGAAGCAAGTGCAGAACTGAGGCTCTCTGTGGCGACACCACTTCAGGTGGAAATTGCACCGAATGTGCTCAGTGTTCATATGGGAGGTTCAGCGGAATTCCGTTGTCTGGTGACGAGCAATGGAATGCAGTTGGGACAGCAACATATCACTTGGTTTAAGGTAACATATCCCATTCAGTCTCCATACTGACATGAAATTGGATTCTCTCTTCTCTCACAGCAAAATTAATTATTCCCTGTGGAAGAATAATTTTCAGAGCTGCTAAGCTTCTTCCCAAAACTAAAATATGTTTCAGCTCATTTTATCTTGAAATTCTAAATGCATGAATCGTACTCAATTGCATTGAATTGAGTTTTGTCAAATTGCATAAGAACAAAAATTGGGATTCCTTTTGAACTGAACTGAATTTAATGACATTCAGAGATAAATTTATTCAAAAATTTTCACAGGAATTGTACAAAAAATGGGTGATAATGGTGGCAAAGTATGCCAGCTGTTGAAAAAAATGTTCCCCTCGATAGTGGAAATTTTCAGGGGTCAAAAAAAAATCGGAAATTATATATATTGGTTTATCGGTAGACTCCGAGCAGTGAGATATTTCAGAGCGGCATACATACTATAAAAAGGGACAGATAATCCTAACCGGCTTATGTAGGTGAGATTCTTAACGTGAGCTAACTCGGAGTGCATGCAAATTCGATTTGATGCTGAAGTAGGGAGACGCCATTCAGTTATCTTGAATCAAATTCGTGAAATTATACAAGTTTTGTATTTGAACCAAAATGTCAAGGATTTGAATGAACTGATAGAAAAGTGTTATATGGGTGAAATGTAGACCAGAATGTTCTCTATAATTTTGCCGTAGAACTTGAACTCATTGATTACTCAGAAGCCAAGATAAGCGAGGTTTTTTGTTTCTTAACTCGTTTTTTCATCCAGAGTGCCCCAAGTAGTCATTTGTTGAACTTCAACTATATCAAGGAATTGTTGTATTTTGCGGCACTTTCCATTTAAACCCCTATTTTAAGTGACTTGGTGGAGTAGAGGCAGTCAAATTGGCATCTGAGTGATTTCAAAGCGTTATTATTGGAAAAATCAATTTTTTCACACTTAAACGGCAAAATCGGAGTGATAGCGTAGTCTGAGCGGAAAATGATGTATGGACGAAATGTAGAGACAAATGTGCTCTACAATTATGTTGAAGTAATCATCAAAATCGGTTCAGCGACAGTCGAGATAATTGAGGTTATGTGATATTGAAATTGGTTTTTCGACTGTGGCGCCCCTGGTGTTGGTCCCACGAAGTTCAAACATTCTAGAAAGTTGTAGCATTTGGTGAGATCTTTCGTTTAAGCCCTCATTCATCAAAATCGGTCACATAGAACCGGAGATATGATTTTTTGAATTTCGTGAACTTTGACCCCTCATATCTCCGGTTCTATTGAAACCACAGCGCGCATACGCACCATTTTGGAAACGTCCTAGACTGGACTACAACATACTAAAATTTCATTAACTTGCACAATGCCGTTTTTGAGAAAAGTGACTTTGAATTTCGATGAATTTTGACGCTATCACAGCGCCACCTGTGGTGACTTTTTGAACTTCCATCTGAAAGTGCTCATCGAGACGAAACCAAAAAGGTAAAATTTAGGTCGCTATGTTAATTAGAACCGGAGATAGAGGCCGGTCAATGTTCGAACTTTGACCCCTTATAGCTCGGGTCAGGGGTTATGGATCGACTTAAGGTTTTTTTTGTTTGATAGGTATAATCAACGGCTACAACATACTAAATTTTCAGCCCGATGCACAATGGAATTTTTGAGTTATTTAACTTTTAAGATTTAAAAATTTTCTTTTTAAAAAAAGCGCCCCTAGCGGTGGTTTTATGAACTTGCGATGTTAGAAGGGGAAGTGGCATTTCACGAGAGCTTTCCAAAAAGCCCTCACTTTTTAAATTCTGACAATTAGAACCGGAGTTATGGCCATTTTAAGAAATTTTTTTTGGACCCTTATAGCTCGGGTCAGGGGGGTCGGGGGACCTTAAGTTTGGTATTGATGGAAAGCTCTAAGGCCCAGCTATAACATACCAAAATTTGAGTCTGCTGAATGCCATAGGGGCGGAGCTATTGAGAAAACAAAAAAAGGGGGGTCTTCAAAATGGCGGAAGGAGGGGTGGGGGGTGGGGGGTCAATGCACCAAGTTGCAATTTTCACCCGATATATAACCTTTGCCGAAAACCGCAAGTCGATATCTTTTTTAGTTTAGGAGCTATTAAGCTCCAAAGAGCGGCCGGCCGGGAACGTAAATTAGCCACATATTCGTGATCAGGAAGTGCTGAAACACATTTTGGCCAAATTTGAGGTCGATCGGACGACATGAAATTTTGTTAGGATTATAGTAGGTGAGATTGTTAAGAATCTCACCTAATATAGGTTTTATTGACATAACTCTAATTATGCAGAATTTACAAATAAATTTTACGCTTATAGTACATTTGGGAACGATAGCTGTGCAACTTAATGTTTATTTTTTTTAGGTTTTATCATAACTCATCTTTTTTATTTTATTATTTTTAAAAGCTTTTCAGTAAAATAAATAAGTTCATGCTATTATGTTGCACTTTGCGTTCAAAATTATGTATAAATTTTTTGTTGATTTTTTGTTAGGTTTTTGGCGTACAATTTTGTATTTTAACTGATTAATTTACCTAAATTTAAACAAGATTTTATTTATTTCAACATTATTGTTTTTCCGCGGTTTTAAAAGCATTAAGAGTGGTACACAAGAAAACCAAGATTAATTTTAATACTGACTGCAAAAATGCTTGGCCATCAATCTTTGATCCTATAGATAAAATTAAATTTTAGCTGAACAAAAATGATAAAGCTTTATTAATCAGAAATACATGCCTAAAATAACCATTAAAACTTCTTCAGAGCTGAAGTTAAGCGATATTCTTGGAAAAAATTGATTTAATAGAGTAGTATAAGGGCAATTAATCCTTCAGATTTGGAATATTCAAGAGTCTAACTTATTATTTAGAAACAAAAAAAATCGATTACGTGGTTAAACCTTTAATCCGAAACCGATATATAATTCGGGCTTCAAACCATAGTTTTAACCGGTTTAACCGCGTAACTTATTTTCTAATTTCTTATATCAAACAGAAATTTTGCAAATATTTTTACTTATAGGATTGGATAAAAAAGCAAATGAGCCATTAGATTTTGAAAAACTGATAACGAATTTTTATTCAGGATCGCAAGATTTTCGGGAACTAGAGTAAACTTCCAGTCTAAAACCGAATAAATAAATTTAAAAGTTGATAGGTCCCACAAACTATAAAATTACACCCTTCTTCTGATAATGCACTCAGTCTTGCAGGAAGATACTAACTTCAGTTTCTTCCATTGTTCGGTTGATGATTGTCTTCTTCTCAAAACCAAAAAGACTCAATTTTCTCCAAAGCTTTCGACCCTCGGTATGGGTCTTCCACAGTGGGTCAATTAAAATCTTTTAAATGATTTGGATACCGAGCGTTGAAAGCTCTGGAGAAAATTGAATCTTTTTGGTTTTGAGAAAAAGACATTTCTCTGATGAGCAACGGAAGAAATTGAAGATAATATACTACTACGTTAGACACAGTATTTGAAGATAGGGGAAAGTAATCTCCCTTCGAACGTTCATGCCTTCGAATAATGTGAATTTTCTTTTAGTTTTCCTAAGACACTTACACATTTCTATTAAATATTAGTTGGCTTATCGCCAATTGTTGATAAATCCATGATAATTTAGTATAAATTTCTTACGAAAAACAAAAGAAATTCACATTATTCGAAGGCATGAACGTTCGATGGAAGAGCACTTTCTTCTACTAATTTAGAATTCTTCATACAAAAAATCTCATTTAATCGCAAAGTTAAATACTTTCCCAGTCCCCCAGTTAAATATTTCTACTGGACGCAACTGCAACTTAAGCCGAGAGAACGATAAACGTAATTAAAATCAAAATAATGATTAAATTACATTTCCTCAAGTTTCCCTCTAAGCCGTTTCTCAGCATAAGCCGTAAGTCTGTCTGGAACATTAAAGATATTTTGCAGTTGCAAAATTATTGCTTTAATACCGCAATATCATAGAAAATTTTCTAATCTTCCACCCACAGGACAAAATCTTCCACAAACATGTGGCCAGAAATTTCATGTGAAGTGGTTGAAATTGTGAAATATGCTTGTGGGTGAGAAATATGCGAAAAATGTTCGACAGAGAAAATTTATATGGTTTAGAAAATTCAAGAGTGAAGCTGTAAATTTGTGTCATACAATAAATTTTCCTCAATGTTCTTCCACCCGTCTGAAGGAGGGATATTCTTGTGGGAAAGCTCTTTCCAATTAGCTGGTAGAAGAGTCCTTCCTCTTCTTTTTTTTTGTTATCGTACCACCCTCATATATATAGCACTCGTATAAATTTGTAATTTGTTCCATGTCCCCATTTTGCTGGCGCATCTCTCGCTCAGGATGGACGGCAGCTGCCCAGCTCTGGGAGAATTGGAGACACACTCCTGGTGACGGCCGTGGGGCGAGAGGACAAGGGGATGTACCAGTGTGTTGTGAGGCGTCCAGAGGGTGACACATTTCAGGCGGCAGCAGAATTGCAGCTTGGGGGTGAGTCTCATCCACAAATTACTTATTCATTGGCCCATTAATCATCCTCACGTGATCGATTCATTGGCAACGAGGGTGCCACGCATCTCCTACAAATTATGCAAATCACAGAATTATATACCTCTCCTCCTGCAATCTCTAATTTATTGCCATTTCTACGGTGCAAATTGCACGAAGAGTGGCACAACTACCTTCTCTAGATTTTGAGTAAAATATATTTCCAAAACATTTGTTCCTTGGCCACAAATTTCTCATTTAATTGTTTGGTTCCATCTTCCTACTATTGCATATTTTATTGGTGATCAATTGAACTCAAATTGAGTTCATAATTGGAGCTTATTTAAACTTTCACAATGGGTATTTCAATTCACATTTGAGTCCAAATAAACTCTATACTATGGCTTAATCAGAAAGAGCGAACAGTGAGCACAAATGCTAATTAACTGATATTTAATTAAATTGAAATTTTAATATTAAATATATTGCATAGAAGAACTTTAAAAAAAAATTAATAATTTATTTATAATTAATAGAACATTTATTGTTTCAACTACAATATTCATTTTTTATTTTAGACTTGACTTGCTTAATAGAATTTCTCTTATTGTTCTATTAATTTCTATAAATTTCTTATACTTGAGAACAATTTTCAATCCAGAAAGCCAAAAGAAACTCTGAAAATTTAAAATGAATCCAGAAAACCTATAGGGTAAGATGAGGTAATTTGGAACAATGTCTAATTCGGAGCTTTAAGGTTTCCCAACGGTTTTCGATGACAAGGGAAAAAACCAACGAAGAAGTAGTCTCGCATGTAAAGTCTTGCACTTTTCGTGAATTTCTTTTTCTCTTCGTCCATCTGAAATAGTGAGAAAATCTCAAAAATTCCAAAATAGACATTGTTCCAAATTACCCCATCTTACCCTAGAATGCATAATTTTCTTAGTATTAATGAAAAATATATTTAACAAAAAATAAATAAAATTACCTGATATGGGAAAGGAAACACAATTTCTAAAAAATCTTAATTATTTATTTTTCGAACAAGGTTTAGATGATTTTAAAACTTACTTTGAGAAATCGTCGCGCTATGCGAATTTTCATGCAAATTTTTCTATTTTATAGACATTGCTCATTAAAATGCTTATTTAACCTCCAATTGTTTAGCTAGGTAAATAAAATAGTACGCAAATCTGGGGCCTCTCGACGTTCATTTTCCCATACTTTTTTGCATAGATGCACTGAAAAATAATGGCAATTTTTTTTCCTAAAGACAATTGACTTATCACTCTGATATTTCGAAATTGTGCATCAAAAACTATCTAAAAATGCATATTTCATAATGTTTGCCGATATAATATAAAAACTACGAGCAAATTTGTTTAAGTCGCGATGCGATATCTGCAAAAATTTTATTAAGAAAAGTGAAAAATAGCAACACTTTTTATGAGGCTTGATAAGACTCTGACGTAAATATACAAAAAAAAGACAAAAAATTTATTCTTTTCGGGTAGATTTTTTAACAAGTAATTTTTGTCCAAAGTATTATTCAACTAATCCTGAGCAAAAATAAAAAATAAATTTATCACTTCCGGTAAGCATCTGAGTGGGGTAGCTAAGAAAAAAAAACGGTTTTTCCGGAATTGATAAAACTTAAATTACTCATCGAGAAACACCAAATGAAAAAGTCCACTTTCTAAAAGTTCTATATCCTATTAGTGAATTCTGTGAATTCTATCTATTCCTTTTCAGACGGGATAAAAAATTGAAATATTTGGATTACATTTTTTTCGGCCACATACCCCAGAATTTTCGGTCCATTTAGTCTTATATACAAATATATTCAGGCTGATCCTTGAGAATAATCAGAGTGTATAATAATTGAGAGTAAAGATCTAACTCCAATTGTCATACTGAGGGCTTAAGATTTTGTCGATTGGAGGTATTTTACATAATCTGTAAATATTTTTGAGAATCACCCTGATTCTATTTTGGGCCCCAAGAGTTTGAGTTAGGGTTCTAATTTCAAGCATTAGGGGAAAGTACTCTCCCTTCGAACGTTCATGCCTTCGAATAATGTGAATTTTCTCTTATTTTTCCTAAGACACTTACACATTTCTATTAACTATTAGTTGGCTTGTCATCAATTTATTGATAGTTATGTGACAATCATGTGGAAATCTCTTAGGAAACATAACAGAAATTCACATTATTCTAAGGCATTAACGTTCGAAGGGAGAGTATTTTCCCCTACGTGATATTGCGTAAAAACATGAGAAAAAATTATCACGGATTTTAGATTTCAGTACGAATATTACACTCAAATTACTTAAGCACCCCTTAATTTTAGATTTCGATTCAGTTTCAGGTTATTCAAAGAAAACCCCTATAAATAGAGTACAATCTTACTAGAAAAAACATTAGGGGAAGGTGCTCTCCCTTCGAACGTTCATTTACACTAAATTATCACGGAATTATCAACAATTGATGATTAGTTAACTAATATTTTAGAAATGTGTAAGTCTTTTAGAAAAACTAAAAAAAAATCGCCTTATTCGAAGGCATGAACGTTCGAAAGAAGAGTACTTTCCCCTATAAATGAATAATGCAAAACCAAGAAATCAAAAAACTTAGGAAAAGGCTAAAAAAAATTGCCAAAAAAAGAACTTAAATGTCACGATCAATTTGGAAATGTCTCTGGATTCCTTGTAGTGTCGTAAGGAAGTTTTAATCAACAAATTAATATAAGAATAACATGGCTGTTTTATGTATCTGGTTCATATAACAGAAAAGACTTAATGAGTAGGGAAAAGTACCCTGGTATCCTGCTTTCGAAAACGACAGCCATTTTTCCTTATTTTTCAAAGAAAAAAATTAATTCTATTAATATAATTTATAGTATTAACCATATTTTGTATTAAGTGTAGTTAGATTTTTTGCTTTAGGAAAGACGAAAAATTCAGTATTCTATAAGGCTGACACGTTCAAAGGTAGTGGCACTATCCCATATTGCTAATATGATTTCCGCAAATCATTATCTTTTAATTCAATTGAGTCATCATCGTTATCATAAACTGGAAATATTCCAAAAACTTCAGAGATGAATGCCTACAGATCTAAATCTGTGGTAAAAAAAAAAGTTTGTTAAATTCGTACCCCTTTTGTGTATAATTTGTCCGGGACGCTTCACTGATTTCAAATGCATGATTTTCATGGTGCAACAATGCAATTTTGTCTCATATACAGAGTTTGCAAATATTCATCGTAGCATATGTGAGGAAAATTGAAATTATTGCGATAAAGGTGATAAATTCATTTTGTCCCAAATGAAAAGATAATATTTTTGTACCAAAGAAGTTCTGTGGGTAATTATAAAAAAATCAACAATTCTTTGAAATATTAGTTTTTTGGTTTAATTTTCTACATTTTCTAAAGTTCAGGAAAAATTATTTTAACCGTTTTGACCTAGAGGTCGGATAGCAACACCAAGACGACGGTGGTCGTATAAAAATCTACACTCTTTTTGAAATATTCGGTAACAAAAAATTTGTAGGGGAAAGTCGGGAAAGTACTCTCCCTTCGAACGTTCATGCCTTCGAATAATGTGAATTTTCTTTCATTTTTCCTAAGAGACTTACAGATTTCTATTGGATTTTTGTTAGCTTATCATCAATCATTGATAATTACGTGATAATAATGTGAAGTCTCTTAGGAAAACTAAAAGAAAATTCACATTATTCGAAGGCATGAACGTTCGAAGGGGGAGCACTTTCCCCTACTGCATCCTGTAGAGAACAAATCAAGGATAACTCGGTATCCTAAACTTTTGGAGCTTTTTTATAGTGCAATAAATAAATATGGCTCAATCGACCTGCGCACGAAGTGAGTGTCATCAAAATGAATTAGTTGCTCGTGGACTTTTTTATTCGCAGTGTCCCCAACATCCATAAAATTGATTGGTACTTTTTCTCGCTGTCCATTTTAATGTCATTCATAGTACAAGGACTTTTTTCACCATCAATGCACAAGTTATTTGCTGCTTTTGACACATAGACGTTCTAGTGAGAGAAGTGTGAAAAACTGATGAGAACAGGAATTTTGTAGACTTTACCACCGACATTTCTGATTCAACGGATTTAACTGTGTTACAAGAAGCTTGCGCCGGAAAATTTAATGCAGTGAATAAAGAGAAATCCTCGTATGGCATAAGAAGATGGTACAGTTTCACTGTGGAGCTTTACAATCACAAAGTTGGGAAGCTTTTAGCCAGATGATTGTGATCTGGCGCAAACGTCTCATTCTTGTACGACTCATTCGAAAGAATTGACATTATTGCTGTTGCTTCTCTTGTTGCTCTTCATGAATCTCCGTGGAAAATATTTCCCAAACGCCCATACTTCACCAAGAGATACTGATGTGAAGGTTCTAGAGCTTCTTGGAAAATATTTCTCTTGTCACACAAACATATTTCTTTTTGTGTTCTCATCGAAAGGATGGGTAACGGATGGTAGAAAAGATAGAAATTGTCACGCTATACACGAACGGCTTCAGTGTATGGCACTATAAATGTGTCTTTTCATATTCATGCTCCAAAAAGAGGAGTGAAAATGTTCAAATGAACTCATTGTACTGTACCAGACTTCTCATTCTTTTCCACCCAAAAATTTGCTGAGAGGAAAAATATTTTCTTCCAAGATACCAAAAGCTAGTACAATGAATGGGACTCTCAGAAAATTCCATTGAGAAGAACTATCCCGCCAATTCCACAGGATTTCAACATTCACATGCAATTTCCGGTTATTGCTGCTATCCATTTTGTTCAATTCATCGAAAGGACTTTGTCCTATTGTACATAATGTACCCCGTCACTTCTGGGCATCTTTATATTCGAGATGAATTATGTTATTTTACATAAAGTATGGCACAAAACTCACTTTTATTCTCACGATAACACAATCACAATTTCCTCTTTTACCGTCATCCTACTCAATGTTTTTGCTCTTTCATAGACACTCTTAGAGCCACCCACTTTCATGTCTCCCTTTTATGCTTGATGTGGCCATACAATAAAATAAAATGGAATATATGTTTCTTTCTGGCCATGCCAAAGCACATTCATTGTAATTTCCTTCTCCTGGGCGATACCCAAAGGCCCCTAACCACAGTAGAAGTGATGGTAGATACTGTGGGCACCCCCTGGAAACACATCTATAAAATTTATTACTTTAATATGTGTACCACCCATTAATAATTTTACTGCTATTTTTTTTTGTACTGCACACTGCCACAGCTTCGATTTAATTTAACATTTAACAGCAAATGGGTGTTTCTTCAATCAGATTTTTATGCTAATACCCATAAAAGTCTCCCATCGTCAAACCACACGAGTTGGTTTAGGAAGATAGAACGAAAGGAATCAGAAGGATTCTCAATTAGAATCTTCAGTGCAGTTTAATTAAGTAGGGGAAAGTGCCTATCCATTGTACGATCCCAAGATTCGTAATGACTAAATTTTTCCTATATTTCTCAATAAATGTGACTCATCGCATCTATATTTTAAAAACTAGTAGAGAGTGCCCAGTTGAAGAGTTTTACCAATCTAAAAGGTGTGCCAGAGGCATAAATAGGGGAAAGTGCTCATGCTTGATACCATTAGAAGCTTCGTAATGACTAAATTTTTCCTATGATTATCAATAAACGTGACTCCGCAATATATTTTAAAAACTAGCCACTTTCCCATAGTTTTTAAAATATGGTTGCGATGAGTCTCATATACATTGTGAAACATAGAAAATTTAGTCATTACGAAGCTTCCAATGGTATCAAGCATGGGCACTTTCCCCTAATTAAAAATGGCCAGTAAGAAATTCTATTATTCAAAATTTCCTAATTTCCCTTTGTAGACAAATATTTCAACCAATATCCTTACAAGTTTTATTTTTGGTTTATTAGGGGTTTATTTATAAAATGACTGAGCCATTTACCATTTTTACGGACCATTTTTAACAAAAAACTGCCCAATATTATGGCAGTGTTACGGTCTAAAATCAGCTCTTAGAACTGAGGACCTGTGGTTGGAAGAAAAAATCTACCCAATATACTACAGAAAATTTTACCGAGTTAATATAAGTAAGGTGCGGTAACCGGATCGTTTTCCGTAGAATGCTACTTAAACGCTTGTTTTTGGACTGATGAAATTTTTTTTATTTCTTCTAAATCCATAGAATTATTCACTGTTTCATTCAGAAACATAATATAAAAAAAATTATAAAAAATATTAAAGAAAATTTATAAAATAATGATGATACTGAAATAAGTTAGCGTTCACTAAGTGGATCGCCCGTTCGCTAATTGGCTCAAATGGTCTTTTAATTGGATCACTCAATTTACAAGAATATTCCCCACAATTCTGAAACAATTCCATGAAAGCTTCAGCAGTAACCACAGCGCTTTCCAATGAGAAGGACTTTGGCTTGCAAATGCTGAGCTCTGGATAATGCTTGAGAAAATTCCTGAACCAAGCATCTCCAAGGGGGGAATTCTGTAACTCTGGTGAAGTGATCACCTGTCAAAATTGGTGAACGCTTCACTGAAGTGATAGCAAAAGAGATTCTGTAACTTGCGATAGCTTCACGTGAAAGGATCGCTTTGAGGTTATGTGTTTCACTTGTCAATTTTTCGGTGAAGATGATGTTATCACTCGGTGAAGCCAGTAAAAATTTTTTCCATACTCAGCTTGAAAAACAAGACCATATCATTTCTAATACTCAATTCTAGTGTTTTCCATAGTTATTTAGTTCAAATATTGATGAAAATCTTAAATTTAATGAAAATTTCAATACACTTCCTCTCTCTGCTTCACGCAAAGGTACAAAATAACTTTTCTAGCAGTCGTGAAGGAAAGCTCGTGAACCTTTCACTTGTGAACCGTTCACTAGTGAAGCGTTCATCGAGTTACAGAATTCCCTCCCAGGTCTTCCATCCGTAAAATAGGTTTGAAATTTTGAAGGTCTCGCAGATGATTTTGACGCTGTCTAGAATTTGATCCTTGCCGATGGGATACCAACCAGCCGCACATCCTAGGATCCACATGACAAGTTCTTCTTCTTGTTTTTTTTTTTTTTTTTTTTTTTTTTTGTAGGCGTCGTTGGCCTGCCAGTCAATTTGTTGTACAATGTCGTCCTTGGTTCATCAAATGTTTTGGATGCACTGGTTATGGTAGAACCATCTCGTACACAATTCAAGGCATTCTTTAAATCTGCCTTAGAATAAGGTTTGTTCTTAGGAATCTTTTCCTTTGTTCTCTTCGGCATCTGAAATAGTAAAACAGTGTTGAACAATGCGATTCCCGGAAAGAAATACTGATTTGCGAAGCGCCCATTTTAGAGTAAAATGTATACAGCCACAAATTCACTAATTTCTTTATAAAATATTATTATTTCATGAAAATCGATTTACTCACCTTGGAGGGGAATGATTGCACTTTACTTTTAATTAAACCTTTGGATTTAAAATACTTTTTTAACAATAAATGTTTTCAATCAACCAGCTGTCATTAGCGAAAATATCTGCAAAAAAGTTTTTATTACAGAAGCCAGCTGAAACAAATTTGAAATGAGTCGATTACATTCACTTATTTAATGGATAAAAATATTATTTTTGCTTTTTCTCATAGTTGAATAGTTATATTATGTTACTATAGTGACTATATTACAGAAATAAAAATTAAAGTACTATTTTAAGTAGATTTTATCTAGTTAGCGTAGTCATGACGATCCACATAACGAAGCGCCCGGACTAGCGCACTTGACAGTATTGAATTACTCATGAGACTAGTCCAGAGGGTTTATTGGTCATCCGACTTGTTTAAGTTTTTATTTAAAATAAAAGATTTTGTTATAATCAACACTTTTGAATTGGTCTCTACCGGAAATAAATTAGTAAAAAGTTGGTAATTATTTTTGCATATAGGCTTTGCATTTGTCTCTGGATGTTTTTTGAAGGCTAAAGTCTAGTCAGCGTGAATTGATTTTAACTTGGGTTAGGTTAACACTGGTAAGCCCGTGAAAAAACATCTAAATAACCAAAAACGATGTTAAATTGTAGATCTAATTAAGGGAAGTGTACCACGGATCGGAATTACCCAATCTAACCATCGTGATGTCCACTTCATCCATTTGTGAAAAAGTAGTAGTGAACCATTTCCCTGACATCCGTTTCATACCATTCTTTTTCCATACCTGAAGAATGAGCCATTAAGCTCCGAAACGTTGGCAAGGAATAAAGGAGAAGAAGATCAAGATCACAGGTCAAAATCCTGTGTTTTCACTTCTTAACAAATAATAACAATTTTGTTAGAAACTCGACGAGAAAATTGGTTCTATGAACTAACGTAAACTCATATTGCTAAAGATAATTGCTAAAATGCAGCGAATAATTTTCAAAATTAGGAAAACTAAAAGAAAATTCACATTATTCGAAGGCATGAACGGTCGAAGGGAGAGTACTTTCCCCTACAGGTTGTCTAATTAAAAGTAATTTTACCAAATTTTTCTTTTTTCCAGTAATTAAATATAACCTTGGATATCTCATTGATTTACTTTCGTTCAGACATTTTGAGTTTTTTATATTTTCAAGAAACTCAGATATGAATAATTTATTAAGGATCACTAACTAGTTTTTGCTACTTAAAGATACGTTCATTTTCCGTTTATTTATTCATTTAATTTGAATTTATTTATATAACTTTTAAGCTTCAGAAAAGTTATCAATTTATCTTATAAAAAGGACATTTAAATTCTCTGTGCACTAGTGTTTACTCTTCTGTATAACATCTAATAGAATTTTTGTTATAAAGCTCTTAGCTTGAAATTTGTGTAGCGTACCTGTTTAGAATTTTAAAGTATTAAATATACATATCGTGATTTGCATTTGACTTTTCTTCATTTTTTCTATTTTCTACTTACTGTATTTTTTCTTAAATTCATTTATCACTAAATTTATAAAAGAATAATATCCAGCTCTTAATCTTAATCCTTAATCTTGAGTTGGTAGAGTAATTTAATATTAAAATAATGAAAATGGGTGCCCATAATGCCTGAATAGATAAACCCCTGGAGAAACGCTTGTTCGAGCAGGGATTTTCCCTGAACTACATGTGGGCAAATAAAATCAATTTTAATTAGTGAAATTGCTATTAGAACCACCCAATGAAATTCCTGATACTACTCACAAAAGCACATTTTTCCTCTTTTTAGATGCTCCACCCGTATTGCTGTACAGCTTCATTGAGCAGACCCTCCAGCCAGGACCAGCAGTATCCCTAAAATGCTCAGCAGCTGGAAATCCAACACCTCAAGTGGTTTGGACTCTCGATGGTTTTCCTTTACCTACAAATGGCAGGTTAGTGCTAATCATCCTCGTCAATTAGATGGAGGGAAATTTGACCCAACTCCCAACTCCCAAGCTATCGCCATTAAGTGTTTTTCGACCCTAAAATATACCATGAGATTGCTTGCAATATATGAGAGATTTTCTTGCTACTTTTCAATGCATATTGGGTGTGTCAGGCACATTCGCGCCAATATTGAAGCCGGGAAGTCTTTTAAGTGTGGAAAATTGCTGGGATGAAATTGCTAGTAAATTTTGTTATGTGGCAAGTGGAGCCTAACCGAAAGTTTGAGGAACGGGTAAAACAATCTCCACACTAACTCTCTTTTGGATTCAGGACAGAATTACCTCAATTCAATAAAATGCTCCCCCTATTTCATGTCACTCCTATTTGCTACATAGATCTGTGTTATCCTACAGCATTTCTCTTTCATACACACACATGTACGTATAATTAAGTTGTTGTCCTGCATTAGTACATCCTGCAAATCAAATAGTCCAGGGGCGAATTTGCTTCTGGTTAATGTCCCTGGAACTCAACTAGTCATTACACATTTAGATTTCATAGAATATTCAGAATACTTAATAATGGCATTGACAATTATATGCTATATGTCTATAATTCTATTAAAGTTGAAGAACAATTAAACAAATTTCTTCTAATTTGGTTAAATTAATAAAACCAATGGTTAAAAGTGAATGCTCTAATTGAATTTTCAGATATCCATGAGTTCTTTGAGTTCGATATTTAATTTAAGAAATTCATTCAAGGAAATAACGCTCATCTATCTGACATCAGTTCAAACGATATTCAATTTTTTTCCATTCGAAAGGAGCTTTATTTTCCTGTATGATAATCAGGATGATTATATGTAGTTTATAAACCTGCAGCATGTTGCTTTATAGTTTTTTTTCTGGTATCGGAAATTGATAGTGCTTTTTTGAACGACAACTTTTGATGTATGAAAAGCTTTTCAAAAGCATCCTCGAAATATGCAATATAACGTTACGTAAATACACCATTCCATCAATAGGGACATATCTTTGCAATTTCACTGTATAATGCAGCACTTATCATTGCTTATGGTTTTTGTATTCTAGGAATAATCTTAAATTCAATATTTTATTTTGCTTATGACATAAAATCGGTGATTTCATATTTATTCTTTTTCTTTTATGTTCAAAGTAAACTGAGGTAATAAAAGAACTAGAGTAGATAATATTAAAATGAAATATTACGAATTCCAATCAAATATTTTATTTAATGAAAGCTTCTTATCAAAAGAGGTAACAAAGCGTTCCTTGATTTGCAGATTGCTCGAATTCGAGGTAAAGGATATTTCGGTTTTCCCAATAAAATATAAAAAAAAAACTGTTTTATCAAATTTGAAAGCAATATCTTTTTGACAAAATTTTCACAAGGTCCAGTTACACACTTTACAAAAGCTTTGTCAAAAACATCTAGAAATGTATTTTTTGGTTAGGGTAATTTTCTAAAAGTCGAAAATTTAACCAAATCAATTGAAAAGTAGGCCATCTTGACTAGTCAAGCTTTAACTCTTTAAGGGTCACTGAAAACCGGACGTTTGTATTTCTTACCGTTTGGCCTTTAGTTGGGTTACAAGTTTACGAACAGAAAAAGAGAATATTTAAAAAAAGATAGGTCATTTACGGTTTCTTTACCAATACATTACGGAATGTGACGAATGCAGCCAGATTGGAAATTTATAGACCTGTCTAAAAAATCTAAATTTAACCAAATCTGTTGAAAAGTAGGCCCTCAAGTTTTTTTTAGGGAAGACCGGGGAGGTTTGGGACACTTTTTCACATTTCGACTTTGAGACAGTATTCCAAAGAATCACGATAGTGTATTAGAATTTTATGCGGTCTATAGGATACTTATGGGTATTGACTTTATAAAAAGTACTCGATAGAACTTGGAAAACAACTGAGTTTTCTTGGAGAAGAAAAAATCTTTGACTTGACACTTTGTCCCAAACCTCCCCGATATGGGGCAGTATGGGACGCAAAAAGGGATGTTTGGGACGCGTTTTTTTGCGTAATTTGCATTATAGGGCACTTAATTAATTTTAAATACTGAATTAAAAATATTTGTAATAGAAATAAAAATGTTTAATCTTTTGTTTCATACTTAGAGATTAATATCAATTTTATTAGTACAGTAGAGTCATTTATTGTCAATAAGTTATTTAATTTTTTTTTCTTCTTTTCCATCTAACCTTTCTTTGCTTTTTTTATTCTAAATATTGCAATCATAATTATCAAATTCCTCAGTCGTGTAGATTCTTTAGACACTCTTAGTTTTGAACTCATTGGCGGATTCCTGTTTGATTTTACGACAATAGCATGGTACCTTTTTTTCCTTATTTCTCTGAATAAGCTCTCGCCTTTCCTTTTCTGGAGAACTTGTGAGAATTGTAGAGAATATTGCTCGAAAAATTTTCGAGAAAATAGTTTTCAACGGGATCGGACAATGATTGAATTGTCTCTGTATTTACAGACATCTGTTCCACTAGTAAAGTTTCCCTAGAGGGAGATTTCCAGTAGAAACTAGGCATTACTCTCCATTTTGACAATAAAAAAAAGCACGTCACCTACAATCTTGTCGAAAATCAACGTCCCAATCATCCCCTTTCAGGTGTCCCAAACATACCCGGTGATAGTTTTGGTATTCAAAACCTTTAAGTAAAAAACAAGAGCGTATAATGTCTGAAACTTTTATAAAAATATGTTCCCAGATTATACTGCTAGCTAATGAGATAAAATGAGTTTTGATTTATATATCGCTGATATAAAATACAAAGAGGAAAACTGAGAAATCAAAAAATACTATTTTTATCAATTTTTAAGAAAGTGTTCATAGAATTAAAACAATAAAACTGAGGATATCCATTCTTTTAGACAAGATACAACCTAATATTGCTTACGATTGAGTAGTGGTCAAATCCCACTTATTTAAAAAATTAATGAAAAAACGCTTTGTCCCACACTACCCCTGTGCCAAACCTTCCCGGTCTCCCCTATCCAAAGTTTTAACTCCATTTCCACATATTCCATATCGAGAAGTTACGTTTATCATGTTTGCGGAACTGTTTCAAATCAAAAATTTATGAATATGAGATAAAGGTTTTATGTGGTAACACCAATACGAGAAAATTATACATGAAGAGTAATTATACTTGCAAAAAAGTTCGTGCTTATTTTCTCGAAGGCTGAAATATTGTAAGATTAATAAGATTAGGGTTGGAAGACGGGCTGGTGGTGTTTATTCAATTAACATTCACGCGTAAATGCTGTGGAAGATGCAACGAAAAACTCATTATTAACATGGTTGTGTTTGTGCACAGTAGGGCTTGAGCAAAGCGAAAGCTCCATGAAAGCTCTCAACAATTGAATCTTCCCGTATCCACACGAGATTATGTTCAACTTTGCATTTATGTAGGCACACAAAACCCCTGTCTGTCACCCTCTATCTCGCTGGTAGCTCCTCCACTTTCGCAATTTATTAACTTCACTATGAAGCTCCTAGTGGAAATCTCTGTGCTAAGGGAATACGTGTGGGTGCAATAGTGACATGGGATAGGGTGGTGAAAAAGTGTATGACAGGAATAGGATGGAAAATCGGGTTTTCTCGAACAAATTGAACTAGACACACTACTTTCACTCTTCACCCTTACAGAACATCCATCTCGACAAGTTGCACCACAATATTCACATGACGAAGGATCATTCACCCCATCCAAAACTACGGTGTTAAATAATAACACGTGATATAATTATTCGTAACCTCTTAGTCATAGACGGATATAACAGGCTTCAATACCTTTTAAATTCAAAACGTTTCGAAGAAATAATGAAGTCTATTTTTGTAAATGCATATTTTGGAATTTTAATGACATGGACTTTAGATAATTGCTCAATTAGTTTTATTGCTCAAATTCCACAGATTTTATACCCCGTCATATTTTTCATCTTTTACTCTTATAGAACTTTTTTTTTTAAATATAGTAGCTAATATACAATTCTCAACAAATCACACCTCGCTGTTTACCCATCCGTGGGTAGAATTAGAAGCTAAACCGTCCAGGAGGGGAATTCTGTAACGCTCTGGCAATGCCTAATGCCATATAACAAATTGGATTAGAATTAGGAGAGCTTTTTCGAAAATGCGATTCTGTAGCCGTGACATTGCCAGAAGTCACATATTTGAGATTTCTGGCAATTCAAATGACAATGAATTTTGTTAAACAAATCAACCAAGACGTACTGTATTTTCACAAAATCATCAAGTAAAGGGATTTCATTAAAAATTCACTGAATTGCATTTTCGAACTCATGTGATATGACAAAAAAGCTCAAATGGCATTGTCAGGTTTCGAACTCACGCGTGACAATGCCACGAAAATTACAGAATTCCCCTAAAGTTCATGACAACAAGACGGTCTTCACATTAGAGGTTTAAGTTCACAATTATTAAAATTACAGACCGGAACACTCAATTTTACCAGTATGAAGAATTAATTACTTTTATAAAACTATTCCAACACTGAGAAATAATTGGGGTGCGATTAACTATTTTTCCTCATAACTTTAACACTTTTTAGGTGTAAAAATATATGAACATTTTTTAATGTTAATTTTACACCTTATTAAGGGTAAAATTAGCATGAAAAAGGGTAACTTTGACCCCTAATACATCTAAAGAGCATAATATTTACACCGATTTCGGATCAATACTGCAGGGTAAAATAAACATTTCCGGAATATTATTTTAACTTTTTCGGATTTCTCTCAGTGAAGTTATAATTTTTCCAAAAACTATTTAAATTATGAAGTTAAACTAGATAGATAGATAATAATGTTTATTTCATGTCATAAGAATAGAAATTCTCTTTCTGACTATATAATAATAATATATATTATATAATAATATACAATAGTATAACTATATAGCTAAACCTCAAGTCTTAAGCCTGTCTAAGCCTTCGGGGATCCCTTACTCCTTATAAAATGACACTTGCATTATGCACCCTTCAAGTTCCATTTAATCTTCTATTTTTTCTTTTAAAAAATTTTCGGATATTTTCGGATTTTAAAGCATTCCTTATATTTCTTCAGAACAGAATGTCCTTCAGGTGAGCGTCGCTGTATTGAGCGTAATCCAAAAATGAAATACACAACTTACCAGAGTTTTTGACACCTATCATGTCTTCTTCAGTCGTACTTGATTTGGGGAAGTAGACTACCTTTCAATTGAAACAGCTTTGAATTTGATCTTTCTTCTACAATTTTTAAATTAAACTGGACATTAATATGGTTTAATTTAGCTCAACAAACCAATTTTGAAACTAAATTATATCATGATAAAATACTGAATTCCGTTTATAAATAGGAGAAAACAGCTTTATTTCAAAGCTGCCCCAATTCAAAAATGTCCCATTTCTCCTTAGTCTTTTCTTTGGATATCAGTCAAAATGTTGTCTACTTTCTGCCAGATCAGTTGTTTGAAATTAGTTAGGAGTGAATCATTTTTTTTTCTTTTCTGCACAGCAAGTTGCAAACCGTTTGCTGTACAAAAAAAGTAAGAAAATAATTTGATCCTACCTAATTTCAAACAACAGATATGGCAGAAACGAGAAATCTTTAACTCGACTAATATCCAAAAAAAACTAATCAAGAACCACTGAAGGAGACACTGTAGATGTCGAAAGCTCTGGTAATTTGTGTGTTTCGTATTTGGACTGCGCTTAATATACCGCTGCTCACAGGAAGAACATTCTATCCTAAAGAAATAAGAGTTGCATCCAACGTCGTCCCATCCTTCATTAAATAATTTCCTCTAACCGCTTTACAAGGTTATTTGTTAAGCAACTCTAAAAGCTGTATTTTTTAAAAGATTGAGAGATGTATGGATTCATTAAATTAATGATGAATAATTTTTTGTTCATAAAGTCAATTTACCTTACTTATACATAAATTTACAAAATTATATTCTACCGCACCTACTGGCACTAAAATCACGAGTACGTGCATTTTGAAAATCTAGGACGCTTTATCACCCTTTCATATTAGAAAATAAGCTTTTTTGTTCCTTATAAATTATTTAGTGGGAACTGAATTTGTGAAGTACTAAAGTCATGTTAAATAACCTACATTTAATCCGATTTGTGCATTTTAGTATGCAAAGTGGAAAGTTTGTCACCAAAATCTTGAAGTACTTCACAGTGTTAGATTTTGCAATTAATATGCGCATGAAATTGAATTTCTTCCTATTGAATTGTGGGCATGAAAGGATATTTATGATTTAGCCATATTTTCAAATTAAAATTACAAATTTCCCCATTGAATTAGATTTTGTAAAACTAATTATTTTTATCATTTCTCATTTCTCATTATTATACTGAATTTTGTCATGAATCGATGTTAGATAATGCTATAGAGAGAATCAAATATTATGGGAATGAATAAGAGTTAGTAGCTACCAGGATTTATCATAGATTATTCATTTTTCTGTAAAATCAATGATACAATTTTTGGGAGTTGTAACGGTCGATTTAATAGGATTTGTCATTTGCGAGGACGGAAGAATGAAACAAAAGGGTAGGAGGGCATTATGGGAGAGTGCTTCCTGTATGGCTTTTGTTGATGCAACGGAAGCTGCTTTTGACTGAGGAATGAGCCATGATGTATTCTGGACAGTGTCGTCAATCCATGAAAGAGTGACAGGGAAGAATTGGCATGAAATATGAAGAGATTTCTCCGGGCTTTTCCCTCTATTCGCATAATTTTGCCTCATCCCCCAAATGACGTTATTTCCGTGATGCTTTTCCGTTCCAAATGCATACATTTGAGTGAAAATTCTGTTACGTTCCCCAGGATTCAACAGCTCTGCACAAACTCAGAATAATCATAGTTATTCCAGTCACATCTGCATGAGGGCTTTTTTCCAAGCACTTTTGTCCAAATGTGGATGTGCACTTTCAATCCGTTCGACATATTTAATGAATTTTTCTCCATAGATTCCTCATTGGACAGTATGTCACCGTACACGGAGATGTCATCAGCCACGTGAACATTAGCCATGTGATGGTGGAAGATGGTGGAGAGTATTCATGCATTGCTGAGAATCGTGCTGGAAAGATCGCCCATTCAGCTCGTCTCAACATCTACGGTAAAATTTTCCTTTTTTTCCCAACACTCAAGAACACTTCAAACATTTGAGAATGTCGTATTCCTGCATCGTTCTTTCGCCACATTTGAGAGCAGAGATATTTTTGAGTAAACTTCTTTCTTATTTGTGGCTGCCACAAGAGATCCTTAAATTTTCATCAACAATCTCTCGGTACTTCCCCCCTTTTGAAATGATATTCAACGGTGTTTTTCCTTTGCTTAATATTCCATCCTGCATATATTTCTGTATATATCCTTATACGTCTTCATTCTAAATGTTCACCAGAGTTGAGATTAACCAGAAAAGTAATCTAGGAGCTTAAACTAATGCATTTTCAAGTCGATTGTTCTAATCTCTGTAAACTCTGTGAACGTAAAAAACTTATTCCTGAACTATTTACGAAAGCGAAACATAAATCTGATTTTAGCAATTTATTATTATCGCGTCTCGGCCTAACGGCTAAGATCAAAGTGTAGCAATTTATTATTTGTCTTATTTGTTTTTGGTCATTTAATTTTTCTTTTATCTAAGAGTGTAGATTAGGAACAAGCTTCTGAAGGGTCATAATAGGAAGTTATAATTGTCTCAAGTTTTATAAAGACAGTTCCTTATCAAATCAATTGAATCTGGTTAGTATATGGATTTTAGACTTCAGAGATGTAATTCACGAGCTTTACTGGTTAATATATTTTATAAAGACAATTTTGCTTACTTAAAAGGAGGGAAAATGTCTCGGATTAATACAAAATTAAGTGCTGTATGAGATAATTGGTTTTGGATATTTCTAAATTTCCGATTACCCAGGCAATCGTTACATGAAATAGGCAGTAGACTGGGTTACGTTAAAGAATTTTACTTCATATTTTAGACAAATGGCTTAACTTTCTTAATTTATTGTGAGGCAAGATACTTGAGAAAATATTGATTTAAGATTAACCCTTTAAGGACGATTGGGTCAACCGTGACCCATAGAGAAAATTAATTTTCCTGACTACCCAAAGTTCTATCTTTCTAATGTTTGAACGTAATCGTGAAGTAAAAGGTTGTAGGAATCTAGGATATTTTTTGCAAATCTCCAACTATTTTCTATTAGTAAATACTTAAGCTCAAAAGTGACAGATTTTCAATTGACCGCACTGATAAATGATTTTTTATGATAAATGATAATTTTTTTTTATATTTCCAAATTTTTTGAAGCAAAATCGTTTTGGGCATAGAAAGTACACTACTCATACATAATTTTTTTTCTTTAGAGTAAAACTTATCATTCATTGGTGTCATCAAAAAAATTACTCAAATTTTTAGGCTATTTTTGCTCCTATCGTTCATATGTAGAAGAAAAAAAAAGTATACTGAATCAGACTCTGTTGGATTGTCCAAGGCTAAATTAGATATTAAAGCGTGTCCACGATAAAATTGTTCCAAATGATTTGATATTTATATGACAGATGCCACTAGCTCCGCATTTTCGTTGTATGTAAACATTGTAACACGTGTTTTTACCTTTCTTTTGGTGAAACTCTCACCAAATTCTGTTCATTTTTCACTGATGAGATACGAAATAATAATGGAAAAGAGAAGGGAACTGATCGTATACACGTATCTAAAAAAAAAAACTGGAATTAATTACGTGGACCTTGGAAAACTCACAACTATTCACGCCCGACCGTCCGGAGGGTGATTCTTCGATTCCTCGACAGTAAAACCACTGCCTAGATACCTGAATGTGGAAAAAATCGGGGTATTGGAGATCGAGATTTTTAGAAAAAGGTAATCATCCGTTACAAGAATAATCCTTCGGCACCTCTGAAGGATACGGCTAAAGAATTTAAATCTTGTGCACAAAATCAAACAGAGGAATGGACTGAAGACTTTTAAGGCCCAAGTAGCCCCTCATCGCACGGATGCACAAAGTCAGTCAGCTAAAACACGAGCTCGAAGGCTGCACGATAAGACGATGTCTGGCTTTAGTGGGTGCATCTTGTTAGATGATAAAACACACGTAAAAGGAGACTTCAAACAATTACCATGAGGGGAATTCGGTAACGCTCCGGCAATTCCATATGACAAATTGGGTTCGAATCTTAGGAGAGCTTTTTCGAAAATGCGATTCTGTAGCTGTGACATTGCCAGAAGTCACATACTTGAGATTTCTGGCAATTCAAATGACAATGAATTTTGTTAAATAAACCAACCAAGACGTACTGTATTTTCACAAAATCGTCAAGTAAAGGGATTTCACTAAAAATACAATGAATTGAATTTTCGAACTCATATGATATGTCAAAAAAGCTCGAATGGCATTGTCAGGTTTCGAACTCACGCGTGACAATACCACGAAAATTACAAAATTCCCCTACAGGACAGCAATATTACACCACAAAGTCTCGCACAGGATGTAAGAAAAAGTACAGATACAAAAATTATAAAAAAGTTTCCAAAAAAATACATGGTTTGTAGGGCGATCTGCTCATGTGGACGTCAGAGCAAGGCGTTCTTCATGCAGGGCAACATGAACTCGTCAATTTACATCACGGAGTGCCTTCAAAAGCGCCTGCTTCCTCTGTACAGACGCCATGATATACCCCCGATCTTCTGATCAGATTTGGCCTCGTGCCATTACTCAAAAGCAACCAAAGAATAGTACGAGGAGAACGACGTTCGTTACCCAAAGAGATGAATCCTCCAAATCTCCGTCCAGTTGAAACATATTGAGCTATTATCAAATACAATCTGAAGAAGAAGGCTAAACGCGTCGAGAACATTGAGGACTTCAAGAAAAAAATGGAATGAAGCAACCAAGAACCGCGATGATGATCTTGTACAGACCTTGATGGGAGGACTCAAGAAGAAGATTCCAGATTTCGCCAATCAAATACTTGAATAAACAAAAATAAATATATCTAATAAATCTACAATGAATTAAAGTTTCAAAAAATATTTTTCTTTTTTTTAATATTATGTAGACTTCATATTTAAAGCATTATTCTTGGTAACAATTTTATCGTGGACACGCTTTAGTAATGATTCATTACTTGAATTTTTTAAAAAGTACAAAAATTGGATGTCATTTCAAATCTAGAGAATTTCTGTTTAAACTTAGTTTATCTATGAGTTTTTAAAAAATCATATCTATTAATATCCTGTACTGTAGTCCGCCCTTCTGTTCGTTTGATCATAGGATTATCTTCAGATCTTAATAAAACAAGAAACTTTCTCATCTTTTCACGAATCTGAAGGATATTAAAAGATTTAAGAGAAAAATCAGGATAATATAGGAAAATGAAGAGATAAAAATATGGTTTGTTCTAGGAAAATCTACCTTAAACTATCCTCTACAAATAGTATAGATATAACATAAGTTTTATAACGTAGGTGCTAGAGAGTTCGACCTCCGAGAATGACTTTGTTTTGCAACCCTTCTGTTCGTACATAAACATATTTTTATTCTTGCACTTAGGTCTTCATGGTCTTCAGAGATCTTGTTAGAAAATAGAATCTCGGTCTTCCTTTACAATCAGATCTTCATTGATCCGATCTATTAATTTTTAACCGTTGAAGGATAGTGGGACACCGGTGTTCCAAAAACAAATCAATTTATTTGACTATAAAAAGTTATTTTGTCCTCTAAATGGACAGAAAAAAATTTTCAACAAAAGTGTTTTCTCAAACCTATTTATTTAGAATAATTGGAATCCGTTGAACAAAATTATGTTGTAATTTTTAGAATTTTGGAACGAATGCGTATTTATTTCTAAAAAATTATCACTCGATCTAAAATGCGCAAATCTCAAAATTCTAAAGTATCTGTAGCGTTAATTGTTTTCACGATAATCTCTATTCTAAATCTACAATCCTCACCAATTTGTGTTTTAGAAAACATCGTGGAGATGAGAAAAAGAGAAAATTCATTTCCGTGGAAAATCACTTTATTTCTTTTCCCTTCTCTATGTTTGT
Source organism: Phlebotomus papatasi (assembly GCF_024763615.1). Classification (NCBI taxonomy): domain Eukaryota; kingdom Metazoa; phylum Arthropoda; class Insecta; order Diptera; family Psychodidae; genus Phlebotomus; species Phlebotomus papatasi. Next base: position 97,299,806 of record NC_077223.1, read on the forward strand.
TTCAGGTCTACCCTACATTCGCCTCATTCCGAAAGTTACAGCAGTGGCTGGTGAGGATTTGCACTTGAAGTGTCCTGTTGCCGGATATCCGATTGAAGAAATCCACTGGGAAAGAAGTATGATGTTGGTTTAAAGCAGTAGAGAAATATTATTGAGGAAATTGCCATATTTCAGATGGTCGTGAATTGCCGGATGATATTAGGCAAAAGGTGCAACCCGATGGTTCGCTCATCATCAGCCCTGTGCAGAAGACAGATGATTCTGGGGTGTATACTTGTTGGGCGCGCAATAAGCAAGGGCATAGTGCTCGAAGAAGTGGCGAAGTCACAGTTATAGGTAAGAACTCACAAGAATTTATTGTTTAGTTTCAAATAAAATATTTTGGGGCAGTTTTTTTTATTTCTTCGATTAATGTAATAAGATTTCAAGGATGAAATATTGATTACGTATTGAATAATATTTTAGGAAAAAAGGTACCTCCAAGAGAAAGTCCGTGTGATTTTTTTTTTTTAGATATTTATGGTCTTGTTACGAAATAATGAATATTTTACAGTACCCCCAAAGTTAAACCCCTTCCATACGGCTGCATTGTCTCTCAACGTCGGTGATCGAGCCTCGTTGACGTGTTCCGTTGTGAAAGGCGATCAACCACTAACGATAAGCTGGCGCAAGGATGGTCGAGTTGTAGATGCTTCACAGAGGATGTCCGTTACACAAGTGGATCAGTACAACAGCATCCTCGTGATCGATAGCCTGTCATCGGAACATACAGGAAATTACTCGTGCGTGGTGCGAAATCAAGCAGCTGAGGTCCAGACATCCCAAGCCCTCCTGGTCAATGGTAAATTGAGCACCTGAGAGAGACACAAGCCACATCATTTCCTCCGTTTGGGTCGGGCACAGACAGGCACTCTAGGCATCTCCCCTTCAGCATTTAGTTCTTTTGGGAACCTATTCGTGGGACATGTCCAAAAAAAAAAACAGTGAACCAGTCTATTTCTTTCTCTCACATTTGTTTCTTCTTCTATTTCTCACATTCCAGTTCCCCCTATTATTGAGCCTTTTTCCTTTCAAGACGGACTGGCTGAGGGTATGCGAACCCGAACAGTATGCGGAGTCTCGCGGGGCGATGCCCCGTTGACGCTGCGCTGGCTCAAGGATGGTGAGCCTTTGCCCCTGTCATTGGGGGTCAACGTAACATCTCTTGACCAGTACTCATCCCTCCTAAGTATTCCCTCCCTCTCTGCATCTCACTCCGGTGACTACACTTGTGTGGCGACCAATCCAGCCGCTGAGGTTAAGTTCACGGCATCGCTCATGGTCAAAGGTAACGTATGCCTTTCACTGTCATGCCCCAGTGATCCATCCAGCATCATTTCAACCTATGTGCCTATCAACAAATCTCCAACAATTCTGCAAAACCCCCTCATCACCCCCAAACCCCTTTGGAAAAGAAAACCTAGGGGCCAGTAGCTTTGCGGGTAATTTTTGATTTTGATTACACAGTTCAGTTACAATCTGACACCAAAAAGGATATCTAAATCTATCACAGGCTGAATAAGACTATCAATGCCTAAATATTATTTGAAATAAACTGTAATTACTTATATTATTCTTACGTTTAAGGACCGTAGTACGGAATTTAAAGTCTACATGAACACTTATAGCAAAGTTTTAAAAATAATACCTCTTGAATTAGGGACTGTCTTTGATTTTAGAAAATATTAATCTTTGAACAGTTTTTTTTTTAAATTCTCGTATCTAAATTTCCTTACTAAAATGCAAATCCAATATTTAAAAAAAATATATTTTGAATTTTAAAATATAACATCTAGTAAATGCAACTCAACTAACTTAATGCCCTAGACACACTTACGACTTAAGCCGAGAGACGGCTTAACGGAATTAATCAAAATGATTTATAAGATTACATTTCCATCATTTCAAACTACTCCGTCTCCCGACTTGAGCCAGAAAAGGCTTACTTAGTGGGTAACCGATGGGAATTTTGTCAAATCATTATTTTGTTTATAATTACGTTAGTCCGTCCCTAGGCTTAAGTCATATTAGTGTGTCTAGGGCATAAGTCTTAACTTATTTCCAAGAAGGTTACGCCGGCATCTACACTTAGACATCGATGGACTTTTTTTTTATTGTTTCCATGACATAATTACTAAAAAATGAGCTATTCAGATCCTACGTTTTTATGATTACATTATTTAACCTTTCAAGGACGAGTAGGCCACCGATGTTCGAAAAACTTTTTTTTTACGATTGGAAACTATTTTGTCCCCTAAATGATCCAAAAAATTATTTTTAATTTTTGGATACCGGTGTTGCATTTGTCCTTAAAAGGTTAAATAAATAAATGAATAAGTAAAATTCAATGAAACCTTTAAAATGTTTTAATGTTTTAAGAGTTTAAAATGCAAAATAAATACTGGTATGAGAAATCATAGAATATGTGTCTTTTAAAATCCTTATTTGACTTTTAAAATTTAATATCCAAAGTGTTCCAAGTTTTCGTTTATACATAGGTACACATAGGGATGTTAGTTCAGTTTTTTTAAGTCTATGGAAAGTTGCTATTATTTTAAGTTTTCAGAATAAATTAACTCATCCAGATATAAACTGAATGGTAATGTAAACCTCTAGGTGTAAGAGTATTTTGCGACAAAGAGAAGATTTGTAAAGAAGTTCGAAGCAGGGGCCTCTCGACATTTCATTTTTCCATACGTTTTTGCATAGAGGCACTGAAGACTATTGGCAAGTGTTTCCTAAATATAACTGCCATATCAATCTGATATATTTTGAAATCATGCATTAAAAGCTATCTAAAAATACATATTTCATAGTGTTCGCCAAAATTACAAGAACTACGAGCAAATTTGTTTAAGTCACGGTGCAATATCTGCAAAATTTTTATAAGAAAAAGTGAAAAATAGCTTCACTTTTTATTAGGCTTAATCGGTCCCTGGTTCGAAGAATATCAATGGAAACAATTTTCAAAATTTTTGAAAGTTGAAGCCTAAATCCGTGTCTTTCTTGTAACTTCAAATGATAAAGAGACTTTAAAATTCTAATTAAGTAAACTTTTTTTTTAACATATTACTAAGGCTGTCTATCAAATCTCCGCTCAGTTACTAGCCCCTGTACAAAAGGTTTTCTAAATAAATTTAAAAAAAAACTTCAATCACCATCCGCCTTATAATCCGATCATTCGTTTCATATGCCTTCCTGCTTAAGAAAATTTTTCAATCTTATCGTCGACTTATAAAAAATTTTTATAATTTTAATTAGAAAACATAATTTAAGCTACTTTACAAACTATAAGAAAAAAAATGTTTAAATGATGGAAAAAAACAAAAAATTTGTACATTTTCTTTATCATACAATATGAAACTCAATTTGAGATGAGAAAGTGACTTTTCTAGATCAAGTTTATTTTATCTCGCGAATCATGTGTCTCCCCCCATAACCCCCCTAACCCCCCATTCAGTTGCTTTGGCACGCAGTGGGTTTGCGGCAGATTTCACCAGGTAATCGTTTGCACCAAACCTTCTTTATTTACAATTTTATCCTTAGTTGAAGTTCCTGAGTTTCATTCTTCCCACAATTTATCATTTACCACCTCTGCACGTTGCACGATGATCGCATGTTGTAGCTTATGCAATGATATTTTATTCTCATTTATCCGAAAGTTTTAGTTTCATCCTGATTTATTGGTTTAGTTGGATCCTCCTTTTCAGTCTTAGCTGCTTCTTGCGGCAAAGTTTTTGTTGATTCCATTGTAGATAAATAACTTTTTTTTAATTATTGATTGTTCAATTTTTTTGTATAAATTAGTTCAGTGTGCTACAAAACCGGAGTAGTTGTTATCCTTTTAAAGAAATAAAAGAAATCCTCCCTTAGCCTCTTGCAAATTACAAAGTGAAAAATCCTCTTGCTCGAATGATCCCTTCCAATATTTCTCTTTGCATTTCCTGAAATATGTGCCTGAAAGCTTCATCCCCGCTAAGCTTATTCCAGGGTCACATTTTTTTGGGAAAATCAAAAAGGGAAATATGTGCTTCTTATGATTGATTGGTCCTTGTGATATAAATGACAAAAAATATATCAAGCAAAATGAATAACCATCCAAAGTCAAAATGATTTGCTGCAACGTTATTGGACATCCAACCCTCTTTTTATTAATTAACCATCAAGAGCTGTTTTTAGACCCCAGTCCGTCATCCAAATATACTATATATATATACATATGATATGAGATATCGGCTTTCGCAGTCCCCTGCCAGTATATTTGATTATGATGAATAACTCATTTTATACCTTTATCCACAATATACCTTTTCCGCTTTCACTCCATTGTTTTATTTATTCTTTCAATATATACATATATAACTATCAAAATATTTAATTTTTCAATATGATTTCTAACATCTGAATAAATCACTCTCTATCTCTCTACCTCTATTTCTATTTCTCTTTTACGTTAAATTATTCAAATACACTGACGTAGGAAATGAAATCGTAACACACAAACAGAATATGATATTTTCCAATGAGGATATACATATACACAAATACACGACTACCACAAAAAACAATTAATTTAATTAAATTCTGCAGTAATATGAAAATGCAGTTTGGCCTTACGTAGATCCACAGTGTGGTGTGGCATTCTCTATAAAATTTCATTAGTATTCCAAATGCAAAAAAGATAATATAAGCCTTTTAAGCTTCTTATATCGCGCCACAATGTGAATCAATGTGCGAAATATTGTAGCATATTCCAATAGATACAGAGCTATATGTTCACTTTAATTTAATTTTTATCTACACCACAGAAATGATTATTTTTCTGAAATAGACATAAAATGGATTAAATTCCCATGAAAATACTATTTTTGCCAGCACAGAATTGGATTATTTTTCTCAATAAAAACAATAATGTAATAAACCGTTAAATAATGGATGAAAAAATGATTACAATTGAAAATGAAAAAGGTTAAAATAAATCAATGATGCAAATAAATTTATAACTTAGTTTATTTCGTTTATTTAATCTCATTACTGTTCTTATAATTTATTTAAATTCAAGTATAAGTTTATTTATTTTAATTAAATTTTGTAGAGTTAAAACTGTTTATGAATTAAAAATTAATGATAATATTACAATGAATCTGATATTGCAACGACATTATGAAAACCGAAGCAGAAGTATCTTTTCTCTACGTTCCTAATGGATTTGACCCACGAGTCTTATCAGGAAACTTGAAGCTTCGGACTAGGTATTAAAATTTTTGTCAGACAAACAAATAATTACGATCAAATATGAACAAATGACAAAATTTTACGAACATTTTTTGGGTGTTTACAAATCGCTCCTTGGAAATTACAAGGGATCAACTCACTTTTTTGCGATTTTGAGATTCTAATGCACTTAGAAAGACAATTTAATAAATTTTCAGGTGATATAAGTAATTAAATTTCGTTATTAGAAAAGTGTTTCAAAATTTTAATTTTAATTTAAATTTAAATTATAATTTAAAATTTTAAAGTGATCAAACTTGCATAATTTTGTTTGAAGTAAAGGAGCACAAAATATATTCATCGTTCAAATTTTTGTGAAACAGAGGACTAACTCAAGCAAGTTGATCCCTTGTCATTCTGATTTCAGTAAAATTTGCACATCATTTAGAACGACAAGGAGCTAACTCATTAAAAAAACATATTTTGAAAGGTAAAAATATAAAAGTTTCGATGTTTATATTAGTGCTCATACAAATAGAAAAGAAATAAATTGTTTTTGTTCAGTCATTAAATTGAGATACTTATTTACACAACGTTGAATCTTTCATGCTGTCTCCTGAAAAATGGGCGAAAATTAGTTGGCCCCTTGTAATTTCCAAGGAGCGAAATGTTTGTAAAAGTACAAAAAATGTTCGTCAAATGATCAGTTTACGAACAATGTTCGTAAAAAAAAGTACAAAATTTTACGAACTTGTTTGTGGGTTATAGATTCACGAGGATTTTGTAAGTTCTCCTTAAGATTTCACAAAATTTATGAACAATTTTACAAAATATTTTTTTCTGTGTATTAAGGTGTATTTCCTTGACGGCAGTTACTTCTCGTTATCGCTCATACACTTCATGGTTGTATAGGCTCCGGAATCGTCCCTCTTCATAAACGGAACCAAATTGTATCTTAAAATCCTTCTGTGAAACGCTTCTAAGAGTTCGCAATTCTGTTTGCTGAAGGAGGGCCGATGTTTCAGACGAATTCGTAAGGACTGACTCGAAGATCGTAGTCCTATACAGTAGTAGCTTTTAGTCCTTGTGCCTAATGGTGTCTATACGCACTAGAAGCATTTTTCATCAAAAATTTACTGTGCCCGCTTCGTAATCCGGATGATTTTTAAATTTGTTCAACGTTTCGAAAGTATAATACGAGGCTTTATTCTAGAATTATAATAAAAGTTGTAAAGAAGTTTAAAAAGACATAATTAGAGAAGTCTATTCTTTTATACTCCATTTATTAAACAAAACCATCACAGAATAATTCATTTTCATTGCTGAATACTCGTGCATACATAACCTCAAAATTATTTTAAATGTAACCGTTGATAACTCGTCCGGATTACGGCGATCCAGATTAGAGAGCGGGCACTGTACTTAAAAAAAATCTAACGTTTCTGCCTACAAGGATAGGGAAAATTTTATTCAAAAAAGCATTTTTTAAAGAAATTGCTCCTATAGTGTGTAGAGTCCTTAGAGTACTGGACCGAAAAACTCTTGATAGACAGAAATAAGCCCAGTTTCATTAGAATAGTTAACAGACTTCAGATTAAAAGTGTATTTTAAAAACAATTCTATAAATTAGCTCATCATACTAAGCAAAATTCTTTGATTTTCATTCACTCATTGGACTAATTCGGTACGGTTGTTAAAAAATAGTCGCCGTTTACACCAAATACAAATAGAAAACAAATAGGGGATACTGGGCCAGCTTTGAAATTGGGATTTTTCTCCTATGTTTAAATGAAACTTTGCCATATCATAATGTAATTTAGCTTCTCAATCGGTTTGTAGAGCGAAATTATATCATGATAAGACTCAATTTTTTTTTAAAAGCAGGTGAAAAATACCAATTTCAAAGCTGCTCCACATTCAAAGGTGCCCCACTTCCCCCTACAGGTACGACAATGGTTGATGCAACCGACAATACGTGTATTAAGGGAACTTACAACAATTCTTTTAACAGATTTTAAAAGGGACAGATAATCCTAACCGGCTTATGTAGGTGAGATTCTTAACGTGAGCTAACTCGGAGTGCATGCAAATTCGATTTAGAGCTGAAGTTGGGAGACGCCATTCAGTTATCTTGAATAAAATTCGTGAAATTATACAAATTTTGTATTTAAACCAAAATATCAAGGATTTGGATGAACTGACAGAAAAGTGTTATATGGGTGAAATATAGACCAGAATGTTCTCTATAATTTTGCCGTAGAACTTGAACTCATCGATTACTCAGAAGCCAAGATAAGCGAGGTTTTTTGTTTCTTAACTCGTTTCTTCATCTAGAGTGCCCCAAGTGTTCATTTATTGAACTTCAACTATATCAAAGAAATGTTGTATTTTGTGGGACTTTCCATTTAAAACCCTATTTTAAGTGTCTTGGTGGAGTAGAGTCAGTCAAATTGGCATCTGAGTGATTTCAAAGCGTTATTATGGGAAAAATCATTTTTTTCACACTTAAACGGCAAAATCGGAGTGATAGCGTGGTCTGAGTGGAAAATGATGTATGGACGAAATGTAGAGACAAATGTCCTCTACAATTATGTCGAAGTAATCATCAAAATCGGTTCAGCGACAGTCGAGATAATTGAGGTTATGTGATATTTAAATTGGTTTTTCGACTGTGGCGCTCCTGGTGTTGGTCCCACGAAGTTCAAATATTCTAGAAAGTTGTAGCATTTAGTGAGATCTTTTGTTTAAGCCCTCATTCATCAAAATCGGTCACATAGAACCGGAGATATGATTTTTTGAATTTCGTGAACTTTGACCCCTCATATCTCCGGTTCTATTGAAACTACAGCGCACATACGCACCATTTTGGAAACGTCCTAGACTGGACTACAACATACTAAAATTTCATTAACTTGCACAATGCCGTTTTTGAGAAAAGTGACTTTGAATTTCGATGAATTTTGACGCTATCACAGCGCCACCTATGGTGAATTTTTGAACTTTCATCTGAAAGTGCTCATTGAGACGAAACCAAAAAGGTAAAATTTAGGTCGCTATGTTAGTTAGAACCGGAGATAGAGGCCGGTCAATGTTCGAAATTTGACCCCTTATAGCTCGGGTCAGGGGTTTTAGATCGACTTAAGGTTTTTTTTTGTTTGATAGGTATAATCAACGGCTACAACATACTAAAATTTCAGCCCGATGCACAATGGAATTTTTGAGTTATTTAACTTATAAGATTTAAAAATTTTCTTTTTAATAATAGCGCCCCTAGCGGTGGTTTTATGAACTTGTGATGTTAGAAGGGGAAGTGGCATTTCATGAGAGCTTTCCAAAAAGCCCTCACCTTTTAAATTCTGACAATTAGAACCGGAGTTATGGCCATTTTAAGAATTTTTTTTTGGACCCTTATAGCTCGGGTCAGGGGGGTCGGGGGACCTTAAGTTTGGTATTGATGGAAAGCTCTAAGGCCCAGCTATAACATACTAAAATTTGAGCTCGCTCGATGCCATAGGGGCGGAGCTATTGAGAAAATAAAAAAGGGGGGTATTCAAAATGGCGGAAGGAGGGGTGGGGGGTGGGGGGTCAATGCACCAAGTTGCAATTTTCACCCGATATATAACCTTTGCCGAAAACCGCAAGTCGATATCTTTTTTAGTTTAGGAGCTATTAAGCTCCAAAGAGCGGCCGGCCGGGAACGTAAAATAGCCACATATATATTCGTGATCAGGAAGTGGCGAAACACATTTTGGCCAAGTTTGAGGTCGATCGGACGACATGAAATTTTGTTAGGATTATAGTAGGTGAGATTGTTAAGAATCTCACCTAATATTACAGTAGACTCTCTTTTAATCGGGCATATGGGGCAAAATGCCATCCAAATTACCGAGAGATTTGGGCGTCAAAGTCATTGTAAATTCCACAAAATGCGCTTAATTATAAAGAATCATGATAAAATAAAAGGAACTACAGCGAATTTAAGCAAATTTGCTTCATAATTAAACGTGAAAATTGGTAACAAAATTTTTCACCCGATTGAAAAGAAGTCGATTGAGCGAGAGTCTACTGTACTGACATGTTTCGTTGTTCCGAAATTCAACTTTTTTGGAGAGTGCTGTAAACTTCCAGTCTGAAGACTACTTTATGATAGAACCGATAGTGTTTTTACGAGCTTTAAATAAAAATAAAACAAGTACATTTCAAAGTATCTGCTATATCTATCGTATTTTTATAAATTGGAACATTAAAAAAATGGTATGAAAAGCCCAAAACTGGAATATGCAATATCCAATTTTATATCATTTATTTTTCTGAATTAATAAAAATATTTTTTGCAATACATTTAAACACATACATTTTATCATTGATCATTATTCATGTGTGTATTCATCGGATATAGAGGAATATTTTTTTTTTAAATAATCCCTGCGATTTTATTTTTTATTTCGTGGTTCTATGGTTTATTGCAAAAAAGTATATTCATGGGAACTAATCCAGAATAGCCAACAAATTATTTAATTTAATATAAAATACACTTGAAATCTATTTAAAAATTAAATATTCCCTGCCAGCTTTTTGCACATTGCTAAAAACTGCTATGCTTGGCCAAATTAATCCTCCAGATAAAACACCTTCACAAAGACACATTTTTCCAAGTTGGTTAAGTCATAAAACCACGCTTCACGACATTAAAACACGGGGAAATTAGGAAATTAATTTCTATTTTTCAGAAAATAGGTATAAACTCCATTCAAAAACTCAAATTTCTTTTTTCATCATTTCCATCAATTAGTGCCACCACGATGGATTGTAGAGCCAGCGGATGTGAATGTCGAGAGAAATCGTCATATTACAATTCACTGCCAAGCTCAAGGAGTACCCACACCTATTGTCACGTGGAAAAAAGCGACAGGTAAAGTCTCAATGGCCAACCCCATACCCTCAGATAAAATAAAGACAAGGAATGATTTTTCCAACTATAACTCTTGTAATAACTTTTAAAGGGAGCAAGTCGGGAGACTATGAAGAAGTTAGAGAACGCCCATACACCAAACTCTTGAACAATGGCTCACTCCTTCTGCAACACGTCAAGGAAGATCGGGAGGGTTTCTACTTGTGTCAAGCTCACAATGGAATTGGAACTGGCATTGGGAAAGTAATTCAACTGAAAGTGAACTGTGAGTCTTTGTCATTTGCAATAATTGCTGATAAGTCTTTCTAAGAAATGCTTATGACTTATTGTTTCAATTGGAAGAACATCCAGTGATTTTCAAAGTTAATATTTCATTGTAGCATCCCCATACTTCTCTGCCCCAAGTCGAATGGTAACAGTGAAGAAGGGGGACACAGCTGTGCTTCAATGTGAAGTTAATGGTGACAAACCCATTAATGTGGTTTGGCTGCAGGCTGGAAAGCAAGAGTTGAATCCATCGACAAACTACCGAGTTGCTGTTAAGCAAGATGCTACACCTGAAGGAATTTCGGCAGAGGCTCAAATTACCAATGTGGATAGCAGTGATAGCGGTCCATATTTTTGCCAAGCCAGCAATCTCTATGGCAAGGATCAACAACTGGTACAGTTGCAAGTTCAGGAACCACCTCAAGCACCAGCGGCCCTTGAAGCCTTAATGGTTTCAAGTCGATCTGTAAATCTCAAGTGGCAACCACGGAGCCATGATGCTGGCGAAGTGACCAAATATATCGTTGAGTATCGCGAAGTTGATCGGCAATGGCAAACAATGGAATTATCCGATCCTCCTCAGATGACAGCCCTGATAGAAAATCTCAAACCAGCCACTAGATATTCTTTTCGAGTTATTGCCGAAGGAAGTGCTGGGAGAAGTAGCCCCAGCCAGGAATTACTGATCAAGACAGAGCCACAGAGACCAGCTGGACCGCCTCTGAATCTCTCAGCCCGTCCTCTATCATCAACTGAAATCTTAGTTACATGGACTCCTCCTCTTCCTGAACTCCGAAATGGAGAAATTCAGGGATATAATATTGGATACAAGTCTTCCCTTTCGAGTTCAACAGTCTACAACTTTACGTCCGTCTCCGGTGACGGAGAGGACGGGACCGGTGAACTATTGCTTAACAATTTATCTAAGTACAACAGGTAAGATTTGGTCTAAACTCCCATCACAGCAAAAAATTTCGGCACATATTTGTTCCAAAAATTAGCTCGTCCACGACACCATAATTTTTGGCACAATCTTGTTCCTTTTACGAGACTCAAAAAGATACCCAATATTAGTAACGAATTTGTTCCAAATTGTGGCTTGTCCACGGACACTGAAAATTTTTGGAACAAATTTGTACCTTCTAGGAGGAACAAAAAGATACCCAATATTAGTAACGAATTTGTTCCAATAAATAGCTCGTCTAGTATAAAATCGTATCCCTCCTCCTCTCACACTCAGTCATCCGACACCAATGAAGCGAGGAGGACGCCAAATCTTTGGCAATTTTCATGTTACATGGTTTCACTTTTTTAATTCGAGATTCCCTTCCTCTCCTGCTGCCAGCACTCGCATATTATTTCGTCATAAACGCGTCTGTATAAAACATTCTTAAGTTGATTTTTATTTGATGTTCTTTATGAACTTTCGCCACCGAAATCCATCTCGACTGAAGTATATGCCTTAACTGCAAGACGAAATCACTTACACGGATTTGTTCCCGACAATGGGAACAAAAAGCTTCCCCATATGAGTAACAATTTCGTTCCAAAAATTACCTCTTATTCTTATTAATTAAGAAGTAGGAATAATATTGTTATAAAAAATATGTACCAATTTGTTCCTGACAGTGGGAACAAAACAGCCGAGTGCAACAACAGCTCCAAATTTCAGATTTGTATAAAACGAAACCAACTCACATTTGTAGACATTCCACCGTATCAAAACGGTTCCAAAAGAAAACTCTAACAAAATTGTAACTAGATTTCGTAACAAAACTGTAAAGAAAACTTTTAGGAATAAAAAAATATCTTTTCTGTGTGCAAATCGATTCCAAAAAAATTGTTTAAAGGAAAACTTGTTCCAATATTTTAGTCAGTGTCCAAAAGTTTTTACCGTGTACCTGAATTAACTATGTAATTTTATTCCAGGTACACTATCGTGGTTCAAGCTTTCAATCAAGTGGGTCCAGGACCACTATCAGAACCAACAAGCGCACAAACCCTTGAAGATGTGCCTGGTATGCCGCCAGAGGATGTTCGGTGTGCTGCCCTTACTTCCCAGAGCTTACAGATATCATGGCAACCGCCTCCGGCTCATCATACGAATGGCCTCCTTCAGGGCTACAAGCTCGTCTTTGAGCCTGTACTTGATGACTTTACAGGGACCAATGAAGACATCGAAACCCGCAAGACCACTGCTCAGACAACCGTCTTGACAGGATTACGAAAATACACCAACTACAGCGTTCAAGTGTTAGCACATACAAGGATGGGAGATGGGGTACTATCCGCCCCGTCCTATTGTCAAACAGAAGAGGATGGTAAGATAGGTTTTACTCTCATACAACATATTTTTATAGTTCTCATCCGAAGAACTGGTTTTGTGCAAGTGTCTCACCACGGGTCATTTACAAAAGTCATATATTTGTTTGATTGCAGCCCCTGAAGCACCGGCGGACATTAAGGTCGTTGTTAGTTCACCGCAGTCGCTGTTCGTGTCATGGTTACCGCCCAATGAGCCAAATGGTGTCATTACCAAGTACAATTTGTACACTAGAGTGGTGAATGGCCGGGAGGAGATCAACAATGAGAAGAGAAACTTACCATCTCAACAGCTAAATTACGAAGCCAAAGGCCTTCAGGCGCACGTGGAGTACCAATTCTGGGTGACGGCATCAACACGTGTAGGTGAGGGAAAGAGTTCTCGTGTAGCCTCCCAAATCACATCAAACAGGGGTAAGTTTCTCACAATGAAAGTCAAAGTTTAAATGAGCTCAAAGGAAACGATTTGTTGTTCAATAAAGTTCTTAGTTTAATTAGAATCACTTGCACTTCTCAAGTTTAAGAAATTACATTCAACTGTTGAACATTTGAGAAGTTCATGTTTTTTTCTAGTTCCAGCAAGGATAATTTCATTTGGAGGACCTGTTATTAGAGCATGGCGTTCCTCAGTGGTACTCTCATGTCAGGCTGTTGGTCAGCCACGTCGAGAGTGGTTTAAAGGTGACCTGTCTCTTAGGCAAAGTGGCTTCAACAACATGCAACTACTCGATACAGGAGAATTGTCTCTCGCTAATCTCCAAATGCAAGATTCTGGGAACTATAGCTGCCAAGTCGACAATGGTGTTGGTACGGATAGACTGACTCACAATCTCCTAGTGCAAGTCCCTCCTGCTTCACCAGTACTCTACGTAACCAGTGCAACTTCTAGCAGTATCTTGATGCACTGGAAAAGTGGTAGTGCTGGAAATGCTCCAATAACAGGTTATACATTGCACTACAAACGAGCCCACGGAAATCTTGAAGAGCTTCCCCTGTCACGACATGCTTCGAGTCATGAGCTTAAAGGTCTTCTCTGTGGCAGTACATATCAAATCTACCTTACAGCTTCGAATAAAATCGGAATATCTCCGCCAAGTACTACACTTCACGTACGAACTCAGGGTCAACTGCCAGGGGTGCCTGCTACATCAGCTCTCCTGGCGCCAAATTCCACATCGGTTTTACTAAGATTGCATGCTTGGCCAGACAATGGTTGTCCAATTTTATATTTTGTACTTCAGTATAGATCCCTTGCGGACTCTGATGACAACAAGTGGATTTTAGGTAGCAATATTAATTAGAGAATTGCAGAACTTGAGCCTATCCCATTGAACTTATTTTGCAGTGTCCAATGCTCTGAAACCACAACGAAAATTCACTATTACGGGTCTCACGCCATCGACACTTTATCAGCTTAAAATGGAAGCGCACAACGTTGCAGGGTCATCAGATGCTGACTTAAACTTTGTTACTCTCACCAAAGATGGTGATCCTCCACCACCAGATCTGGTTCAGAGAGGACATCGAACTATTACCTTCTACAGCGATATGAAATTTATCATTCCGATTATCGTGACAGCATCAGGAATAATCTGTACAATGGCATTGTCTGTTCTATGCTACAAATTTCGTAAGTTATGGCCCCGATTAGATCTATATAGATATAACTAAAGATGTCTGAACTTCAACCGTAGGACAAAACAGCCGTGCTCGTAAGGAAGCCTTAGAGAACCAGCACAACGCTGATGCTCAACGAGAACGATACTACGCAACTATTCACAAAGTAGCTCTCCAAGGCCCGGGTGGAGATAAGATACCAGGTATGAAAGTTGTCATGCTCAGGGTCACATTGCATTGGCTCAGCACGAGCTACGACTCTTTCATCACGTATTGGTCATCGCTCATACTATCAATCATTGACAACTTTTTGCAGAAACTTCCGAAGATATATCACCATATGCGACATTTCAACTTTCAGAAGCCAGCACCTTGGCACAGCCCCATCATTCGGGTCCGGCCAACACCCTCTTGCACTCCTTCATGTACCATGAACGCGCCATGACCGAGGGATGCGCTTCACCACCGCCACCAGCCGCGGTATTGCGTCAACTGCATAACAAATCGCCGTATTACAATGTTGTGCGCCCCGCTCCTCAATTGGCCGTACTGATTATATGTTTTATTATGTTTCTTTTCCAAATTGAAAAAACCACCCGTTTTTTATTGTCTGACTCGTCCATGTGCAAAATGCTAAGTTGTTCCTCTTATGCCTTGCTTGAACTTCATGTGATGATATACTTTAGAGAAAGTTCAAACACTAGCCTTACAGCCTAGCATTTTGTCTGGATGAGACTTTATGTGTTTCTGTATATCCGTTGATTCTTCTCGTTCAGTAATAACCTTCCCGATTTGAGAGCTCTCTCCGGTTGAGGTTTTTTTCTGTATCTATTCGAAGGTATATCAGAGAGGACTTACCTAAAACCCGTTGAAAATTCGAACGTTTAAACCGATGAGTTACACAAAAGTAAGCAAGTTCAAAAAAAGGACATTATTTTAATTAAATTGCAATTCAAACCATCCTGAAATTTCGCAAAACTACACAAAAATTCACTTTTTGCAGCAAACGTTTAAGGCCTCTACACATTGGGAGCAATTTTTGTCAAAAATTGCATTTTTGACAGAATTTTGACGTTTCTGCCTACAGCACTGCAGCCAATTTCCTTCAAAAAAGCAATTTTTGACGAAAATTGTGCTCAATGTGTAGACACCTTTACACAGTGTTGTTGAAATTTTTGACGATTGAAGTATCAAGAATATCGAAATTCGAAATGGAAGAACAATCAGCGCTAAAGCGACGAGTATGTGAACTTGCACTTTAGGCTTCCGGTAGATTTTTGAATAGGTTTGGCTTGGCTTTTGAGTGGCTTTGTCTCTTCGAAAGGTTATTACTGAACGGAGCCTTAGGGCCTTGACAGACCTGAGGATTAGCCGAGAGACGGCTATGCGTAATTTTATTAGAAATAATGGTCAAACTACATTTTCATCATATTTTAATAAGTCGTCTCTCGGCTTAAGCCGTAAGTGTGTCTAGGGAACTAGGTTCTTTAGAAATAAGGGTATCTGCACATAGTGAGCAATTTTCGTCAAAAATTGCATTTTTTCAGAATTTTGACGTTTGTACGTATAGTAGACTCTCTCAAATTCGGGCATTTGGGACCGAAATGTCACCCAAATTAGAGAGAAATTCGGGCATCAAATTGTTTGAAAAGCAACGATTTTTTGTTCACCTGCATACTCATATTAAGTTTACATGCTCATATCAATTGCAAATTTCATGAGAGCCCCTTAATAATGGAAAATCACATCACAACTTAGACAAAGCAGGAAAAATATGAACACATTTACTTCATTCGATAGGGGAGACTGGGGCAAAAAATCACAAATCAAAAAATTCAAAATTCAATATCTTCCAAGGTAAAAAAAGATAGCGGCTCAAATTTTTTTTTCTATTGATAGCCTCCATGGACTTTCTTCAATGTTGTAAGTTTCTTAGAATTCGAACAAGGAATTTAAAAAATAAAAAAATATTGAAGTTTTTAGCCCTATTTTTGAAACATTTTCCTTGCAGAAAATAACAATTATTACCTACTTATTTTCCAAAATTGATGCACTGGTGAATATTTTCTAAATAATTTGGTTTTTTTGAATACGAATCCGCTATCTATTTTAGAAATTCACAAAAGTTCTTTTCTCCAGAAATCCTTTTATTAAAAATGGCCACTTGGGGTAAAAAGTAACAAAGGTATAGAGCAAAAAGTAACAAAAAAGTGAAGCAATTTCTGATGTCTCACGACGAAAAGAAACGTCATTATCATGTCTTGCCGTTTCTTGTTTGAATTGGTCAAACGATTTGCAGACTTGTGTGTGTTTTTCTAAAATAGCTTGAAAAGCGCTTTTCTCGTTTTCTCACTTTTCTAGCAGAGAAAACGGTGTTTTACAAAGGTGTAGATGAATAAATTTTCTATGAAAATATGTCCTCTAGGTATTTTTTCAAATTTACGGAAGCCCATAATGAAGCGAATCAAAATATGAAAGTACCCAATGTCTGGTATTATTTGCCCCAGCATTTTTGAAAATAGTCACAAAATTACCTTTTAGAAATTGGTTCGATAAACGTATTTTCTTACAAAATAGAGGAAAATTACTTTCACAAAGTTGTAGAGCGGTAAATTTCCTTTAAAACTACGCTAATTAGAAATTTTTGAAGCGCTCAAGTAGCTTGTAAAAAATATAATATCCGTTTTGTGACTTTTTCCCCAGTCTCCCCTAATTATAATCGAATTTGAAAAATGTCAACAAACTTTTTTCAAATTTAGCTGTTGCCCGAATTAAAAAGTAGTCCGATGTTAAAGGAGCCGAATTAGCGAGAGTCTACTTGTACCTTTGCCTGTTTTTCATAAAAGTAATTTTTGACGAAAATTGCTCCCAATGTGTGGAGACTGGCTCTAATGTTCCAGTCTGAAAAGGGAAGTATAGAAATTCAGTTAATATAATGCTTTTTTTTTCTACTAAAGACCCAGAAAAACCGACGCCGACACTCCCGGAAGACAGAGCCAGAAAGTGAAGAGTCAGATTCAGACCAAGATCAACTGACCTCTAGTAGGACAGAATCCTCAAATCATTTGGAAGCCAAAATGAAGCACAGTAAGTACCAATGAAGGTCCTACCACTTGCCTATGTTTTGGAGACATTTAAAAGCTATGTTTGAGTTTAGTTTCCGTTAATAAGACTAAAAGGAATCTGTGTGCACTCAAAAGAATTTCGTGCAGGTCTTATCTACCATGGAACCCAGTCGAGCACCTCATCGGATCTGTCGCCGATGTCGGAGCAGAAATCCCTGCCCAGACGTGGTAGATCCAGGTACCATCATCTCTATACGACAAACACCACACCACGACACAAGCCACCATCACCCGCACTCACGAATAGCACGCCACCCAATCAATTACCGCCCGTTGTTGTAGCGACCTCCCCTGCTCCACGTAGTAGTTGCATTGTTGCATCAAAGACACCACCAACCCGCATGCCGTCCTCCCATCACCAATTTCGCACCCCAAACCACAGAAGCGCCGTTGGAGCGCGATTATCGCCCTCCTGTTGAGGCCTCATTGGCACCTGTCTACCCTCCCGTAGGTCATCCATTGTGTTGCTTGGACCTAGGTAGTGTTAGAGCTTTCTGATTTCTTACTTTCCTACATATTGGGCCTTCCATGGGTTTTTGAGGATCAAGTTTTTTATGTAAATACTTTTAGGGTCCATTACGTTTTAGTTCTTAAACTTACTGAACCTAATGGGTCTTTGGTAGTTTGTAATCTGTAAATACGACTTATTAGTCTTTGCCTGCCTCTATAAATCACATTACTTGGGAACAAAGATAAGGTTCATATTCTCCTAATAAAAACCTCTAAATTCATTTAAGTCTGCAGCTATAACTCAGTAGGGGAAACTGGGGCATCACCAAACACGGGGTACCACCAAACACTGCGATTTTTTAATCGGATATTGGATATCAGAGGATAAGACCGATAGGAATTTATAGGCACTATAGGGATGCTTGTCCACTGAAGGAATGGTCGAGATAGTCCAAGTAGTTTAGAAATAAAAATTAGTGTTTGGTAGTACCCCGTGTTTGGTGGTGCCCCAGTTTCCCCTAATGGTATAGGCATATTTACGACTCAAGCCGAGAGATGGTTTAACGTGATTATAATCAAAATAATGATTTGACTGAATTCCCATCAGTTTTCCACTAACTAAAGCGTTTCTAGGCTGAAGTCGAAAGAAGAATTAGTTAGAAACTGATAAAAATATAATCTTATCATTATTTTGACTATAATTACATTACGCCGTCTCACAGCTTGTCGTAGATGTATCTAGGTCTAAGGCATAAGAAATAGGTGACTCTGAGTTTGACGATGGCAGTTTCATATTTCTTTAAAATCTTATGATTTACCATAATGAACCTGTTTCTTAGGAACAATGATAATGACTTGATACATTCAGATTAATAAAACCTACCAGGAAATTTGTTGAAATTAGCAGCAATAACTTAGTAACCCAAGCAGCAATTTTTTCTCAAAATAGTCTTGTAAAATTCCCTAAGAAAGGCACTATAGAACCAAAAATCTATTTATTTACTTATAACGCTCTCGCTTCCATCACTGAGATTACTATGAGTAAAGTGGCACACTCTTAAGGATCTTAAGAGCTGCTATGGAAATTTCAACAAAAAAATTTCACTTTAAGTCTTTTAAAAGTGCACTAAAACACTTGTCTAATACTTGGTTCTATTTTGCTTCTTGGGAAGATTGCATACGCTATAGTAGCCTCACATTTCTTTCGAGCCTCATGGTTACCATGATGAACTACTTCAAGGTGAGGACCGCAATTTAAGTCCCAAAAAAAGCGTGCTCAAGATACCAAATTTATTAGTGATCTGACTGGGTTTTATCCTGAAATTGATTGAATCTAAACTTTTAGCAATGTTTCGAATAGTCTGGTCCCAGAGAAAAGCCATGGAAGACCCATGTCGTTGCCTGCACTTTTTCCTGCCATTTCTTTTCATCAAAATCTTTCTTTTCTTAAAAAAAAAAGAGCTAAACAATAACTATCTAAACGGTTTCTTTTCTTGTTAATGAAAGCAGGGGTACGATGAGGTCCTTACTACCCCTTCAGCTAGCTGACTCTACTCCAGGTGTAGCGTCATTTCATCAGGTGCCCATCGAAGGAGGCACTCCGGATCGGCCAGAACTCTCCGAAGCTGAATGTGACATCGATACCCTCAAAAAGCTAAAGCTGGGCATGAGGTCATCTCTATGGTCTCGGCCAGCACCAACAAATTCATCGTCTAACCAGATGCCCGGGCATCCGTCAGACTACTCAATCGCCGTTTAACCACAGGGGAGCACACGCCGAAGAGGACCGCGCTTCTAGTCAAACCGATTGGCAGTTTTACCTTCGATCGTTGTGCCAAAAGTTTTTCTTTATTTGTTTTTAAAAAAAAATGTTAAATCGAAAAGAAAAATCCATTAAATCTGAGTGTTAAAAAGGATCAACAGCGTAAATGTGTGAATCAAAAAACAAACGTTAAAAAAAGGATTTTATAATCAAAATGATAAATTAAACGGATAGTTACGAAAACCAAAAGAAGTAAGATGTAAAAAAATATATTTACTCCAAATGAAAAAAGAAACAAAATGATATAATTATGCAAATATTGAGAGTCTAGCCAATAGTTTGTATAAAAGGTATAACAAAAGAAAAAAAAGGTGACAGAAGAGGAGATTGATGAAGAAAAAAATATTTATATTAGTAGAGTAATTTTTATACAAAACTTTGTTAAATTGTAAAATTTTCTAATTCGTTAGGAATGAATTATTAAATCAAAGAAAGTGTATTGAATTGCTAAAAGACAACATGCAAATGATAGTGAATAACTTCATCCCAAAAAGAAAATCTAAATAACATTTACTTTTTCATTTACGATGATAGTTATGTACGTCCCAATGGAAAAATTTTGACAACAACTTTTTTATTGATAATGAGACAATTTTAATCTCGATGATATATTTAGTGCAAGGAGTATAGAGAAAAAAAACTATTGAGAGGAACTTTAAAAGATATTATGAAAGAAAAACTTTATATATATTTCAAGACTGACTTTTTCATTGCAGTATCATTTAAGAGAGCAGAAGGAGATAAAATTTCCGCACGTTTTTATTTGTAGTCCACGAGAGTGTCTGAAAAGTAGGTATTTCAATAAAAGTGAGAGTCATTGTGCATAAAATAAAACCAATAAAAAAAAGTATTAAACGTTTCTCCATGTCATCAGGAATTTATTAGAATATTTAAAGATTTTTCAATAGAACACTCCTGATTGAGAAATAAAACGCAAAAAACATCGAATGATGCAATTTCTCTTCGATTGCAGTCATTTCGTTGATTTTGGAGAGGTTTCCTAACCCCAAAATACAATGCCAGTAAGTTAAATTCAATTGGTTAAAATCAGAGACATGAAAACCAATTGATTTCATTACAACTTTTATTTTACAGCATGTCAATTTAACCTTTTTCTCTTGTCTAAACAAGAAGCTCTTAAAATGTGAGGTTATATTGAACATAACCTTCAAATTTTACATAATTCTTGTTTAGTTTGGGTTTGAATTTAATTAGATAGATAAATAGATAAATTTATTCATCAACGATGCTTTCGAAATACAGTTTCGTATTAATGAGATCCCGTGTAGTTTTTTGCGTCCACCGCCATCTTAGCGTTAGTGCCTAACCTCTAGAACAAAACGATAGAAAAGCTCCTTCTTAAGCTGTCTACAGACTAAGCAAATTATTGCAATAATAACATTTCAAAGTGATATTGAAATAAAACTTCAATATTGAAGCGAATATTGAAACCAATTTTGCAATATTTGCCTACACACTGAACAAATTGACTTCAATATTAAAACTTATTAAAATACCATTCTGGTCAGAAATTCAGTTCCTTTCAAACTTCGAAAAACTCATAGAATTAGCATGATTATGAACAGGAAGACATCTCAGAATGTCATCGTAGACAGCACCAGAGAATTCTGTTGTACATCCTGCTCAATTCTTCCCAGAAACCCATCTTTGTCAGGAGTTCTCCCCAACTTCCTCCAGAAAATCTCAGAACTTCTGGGATTTTACTGTATCTTTTGTCAAGTACGCCCGGAATACTCATGTTGGTCAGAAAATTTTTCCTGGTTTCTCCAGGAAGTCATATTTTCTTTTATTTTGTCAAGAACGCCCAAAACTCCCAAGTTGGTCAGAAGATTTCTTCTGGTTCCTCCAAAAAATCACAGATCTTCTGGGATTTTCTTCTGTATTTTGTCAAGAACAACCAAAATACCTAAGTTGGTTAGAAGGTTTCACCTGGTTCTTTCGGGAAATCACTTGGGTATCTCAGGTGTTCTTGATAAAATACAGAACAAAATCTCAGAAGATCTGTGAATTCCTGGAGGAATCAGGAGAGATCTTCTGACCAACTTGAGTATTCTGGGGGGTATATTCGACCAAGTGCACAACAAAATTTTAGAGGAACTGTGATTTCCTGGAGGAAGCAGGTAAAAAGTGCTAACCAAGCTGGGTTCTTGAGGAGATTTGACAAAATATACAGCGAAATTCCAATAATCTGGGATTTCTGGAGGAAGCAGGAAGAGATGTGTCCTGACTTGGATTTTGTTCTTGGATGTGTTTTCATTCATTAACAAGGAAATCCCAGCAATTCTGTTATGTTCTGAACGAAAAAGATTCCTGACCTTTAAAGAATATTGAAGGAAATATCAAATCAATTTAATATTTAAAATTTCTTTTAAGTTTTATTTCAATGTGACTTTGAACATTTTTATTGACATTATTTGGCCCAGTGTGTAGCCATTCCAAATAATGAAATAAAATATTGAAAAAATGCTCCATATTGAAACAAATATTTCAATAATTGCCTACACACTGGACAATTTTCTTCAATGTTGAATCTTTTATGTCAATAGATCTTTGCAATGTGGAGGCAATCTTTGTCAATATTGGATATTGAAAAGAAATATTGCAATAAATTTTGTCTAGTGCATAGCCAGCTTTAGGTTGTATATGCTACTTATTTTATTACTACACACACTATTTATTTGGGACCTATAAATGTTTAAGTGGCAAAGTATAATTGTTAGCAGACGAAAGACGAAATTTCAAATTGTAAAACGACTTTAATTGACCCACTGAGAAAGACCCACACCAAAGGTCGAAAGCTTTGGTAAAAATTCGAAGTCTTTCATTTTAAAAAGAGACGAATTCTCTGGCGAACACCGGAAGAGCTGCAACCGCTGCAACCACGTAGAACTCGCCAGATACATACTGAATAGAATTTTATGTAATTTGGAAAAAAAGTCGGATTTTCATAATTCCTAACCTCAAAACCTTAAATAAACTAATTTGCAGTAATTTTCAGAAAGTCTTATTTGTCTAAAATTCTTTGACGTTATTTCTTAAAATATATTCGGAATGATTTTTTTTATTCGTTGAACTAAACAAAATAATGCGAAAATGAAATATTAATAATCAAAATTTTAATCTAAACATTTTAGTCCAATGAAGGCAAAGATTAAATTTTTTCAATAAAAAATAAATCGCCAAGTGATTTCATTCTGTTGTAGAAATAAGAATATGTTTTACAATGGATTTGATCTTCTTATTTTACATAAAGGTTAGTATAAAATATGTGGTTATGTATGCCCTAACCTATAAAACAACAAAGAAATATTTAAACAACTTAATACTTTGAAATTTTAATTAATCTAAACGGAAATTTAAAAATTATAAATTTTAAAAAATGATTATCTTCGAAGAAAGAACAATAACAATTCTAAGATAGTTTACAAATTCTAAACTTCCTCTTTAGCACCAATATTTTACTATTTTTATGCATTAGTATTTCAATTCTCATTGAACATTTTTATTAGGATACAGCCTAATATGCAGAAGCCTTATAGCAAGCTAAAGATCCTTACCGAAGAATACGAATTGGCTTTCTGATACCAATTTAAAGATCACAAGTTTAAATAAAAATAAGGAGTAGATTAACATTAAAATTTTCTTTTAAACCTCAACTATGGAATTTAGTTTCGACTTTGTTATTTAATGTTAGGACAAATATAACCTCACATTTCGAAATCAAGTAACTCTGGACCATTTCCATTCACATGATTTTTAAAATATTGATCTTGTAATTGTAATTATTCCAAAACATTTTTTTTAACTGAATATAAATAAATAATTTACCCAGCGAAACTTCTTCACACTTTAGATTCGACTTTGTTATTCGAGGTTAGAACAAATATAACCTCACATTTCGAAATCAAGTAACTCTGGACCATTTCTATTCACATCATTTTTAAAATATTGATCTTGTAATTTTTCCAAAACCTTTTTTTTTTTTAAAACTGAATATAAATAAATATTTTACCCAGCGAAACCTCTTCAAATGTCCATCACATTTCTCTGTTAGATTGTGATACCAAGTGAATGGAGAAAGAAAACCATGTAAAAGTGTTAAAAATAATAGAACAAACAAGTAAATTATGCTGCCCCATCGATCCACACAATTACAAAGAATACTGCCCGAAATAATGTGAAAATGTAATACATCTAACATTTAAAAATAGCAAAATATTTAACAAACTGAATATGTTATACCGAATTCAATCTCACTGTACATTGTATGATGAAAGAATTGTTGTAAAAATAAATATTTAATTTTGAATCTTCAAGCCATGTGTTTGCATCCGTTAAAAATGGGACTTTTGAAAAGTGTTCTTGGAAACTTTTGTGGGGAAACCATTCAACTGCTTCGCGGAAACCTGTTAAGTGCTTCCGGAGGTATATACTTTCTCTTGAAGTTCCAACTTCACAGTGACATGGCAGTAAGTTAATGTGTTTATCATTGATTTTGGGGTAAAAATTAATATTTTTACGCGTTTCCTGGCAGCCTCAGCAGAAGGGAAAGCAAGGTACAAAGGGGGCGAAGCAAATTGTTGAGGAAAATGCCGCCACCCTCAAGTTCTACAGGAATATGGCCTTCATTTCTCAGTCAGTCTATATGGTGGTTATGATACTCCTTCCGGACACCTTTACAGGGCTAACTATTGTAAGTACCCAGATGGGATGTTTTAAATCTTGACCTTAGGATACGAATAAACGTTTCTATTTACAGACAATGTCGATTATGACAATTCTACTTCATATTGTAAGCTTGCAATTTATGAAGTTCATGGCCAGGGCTCAGTATTCAGAGTCTGGTGCTCTTATCGACAGTGGTACTGATTTGAACATGGAAGGGGGGCTCTCAGAGTGAGTTGAAGTCTCTATCTTAATCCATCTTTGGATGGTTTTATCTTTTGTTTCGCACAAATTAATAAAATTTCTTTTGCAGGCATATCAAAGATCTCGTAATTCTATCTTCCGGAACCCAACTTCTAGCTCTCCTCAGTAACTACTTCTGGCTGCTGTTGCTTCTGGTGCCAGTCCGGGCAGTCTGGCTGCTCTGGGGTTCAGTGATAAAGCCCTGGATGGAGCAGAAGAGTGAGCAGCCAGAAGTGGATGAGAAGAAGCAAAAGAAGATGGAACGGAAGATGAGAAGAATGCGTTAGTGGATATTCTTGCATTTTTACCTGTAAATACTAAGTTAATAAAATACTTGTTGTGAATTGTAGTTTGCTTCGAAAAATTGTTCTTTTTAGAACACTGTTTTTTTTTTAAGGACTTCCGGGTCCAGTTTCTACGATGAAGTATCAGACCACTTTAAACAAAATCTTAATCTCTTGTTGGAAAAACTCTTGAGGGATTCCCTGAGAATTCATACAAGAGTATTTTTTTTAGAGGAATTCCTGGCCAAAAATAGGTTTTCCTTGAGAATGATTATCCGTGACATCCGAAGTGTCTGCGGGGAACATATTGGATGCAACGCAGTGACGAAGGTGAGGAAGAGGGAAAACCCCTGGGTATGAAGAATTTTCCGCGTCTCGCCAAATTGTCACAGAGTAACTGTGCAAGGGAGACGGACTGAATCCAAAAAATGAATTTCAAATTAAATTTAGACCCGATAGTCGTGTCCGTGTGATGTCGGCTACTCTATTTTAGATCTTCACCAGCTCTCGGTGGGATATTCTCATTCAATCGGGTTCCAGATCTCATTCGATGAACAGTGAAAATTCTTCCCCGAGAAAATTTGGTGAATAAAAAAAGTCCTCCCAGGGTGTGAAAATCCTTCCAAAAATTCAAAAAATATCCGTTACCCTATCAATACCCCACAAATAAATGTGATACAAAAGCCTGTGAAAGTTCTGTGTGATCCCAAAAAAGTTGAGCAAATGAGATCAGAGTGAAAATTCTTCTCATAGCAGAAAATTGCCCGGTGAATGTGCTAAAATGTGCAAAAAATAATTTTTCCACGACGCAAAAGTGACTTGAATTGAGGAATTTTGGGTGAAAAGTGAGAGAATTTTCAAGTGAAGCACACAATCAAGTGGACTTATCCACCCCTTCCAGGACAACCATGTTCCCGGAAAAACCCAATCCAGGTACATACCATCAAGCCAAAGAATCATAAATTTTCATCTCAAAAGAAAAGACATTAAAAAAAAATCTCATAAACGAAAAAAAATCCCATTCCAAAGAACATCTTTCAAGTGATATTTCACTTTTCCCTCAGTACTGCGATTTAAGATTTTCCGAAAGAGCTAAAAATAGAAAGCATTAAAATAATACACTGAGTATAATTAGTCGGGAATTAACTTGAAAATACAGAGAGAGTGAAAGAGAGATGCGCACACGCAAAAATTGCCGAATAATTGCATAACAACTGTTTATAAAAGATCAACGACAAAATCCGTCTTGTTAGCTCAGTGGGGAGGCTTGAGGAAATCCTGCGTTGAACCCCACAAATTTTCTTCTCACTCTTTACAAATTACTCAAGTGAGATCGAGGAGTTTTATGGCCAATTTACGCAGCAAAAGTTCACTCACTCAGAGAAAATTAATTTATCACTTTTTTCTGAGTATAAAAAAAATTAACTGTGAAGATAATGCATCATTGCATCGTAAATGTACCAAGATGCTGCATTTAACAAAGTTCTCTATAGAGAGCAGATGGGACTATTTAACTTACCGATCTTAGAACACTACAAAAAGTTCAACATAAAATTAAAAGGCAAAATATTTTTTTTTAACATTTAGGAAAATAGTGCAACATAACGTAGTGCTTGATATTAACGGCCTAGGGGGCCCAGGAGTATGATAAAGATTTCCGAAAACTTAATTTCACCCCTATATCTTCTTCTTCTCTTTGAGTTTTATTATTTCAGTGGCCGGATGTCACTCGACATCCACACAGCTTCACTCCTATATAACTCTTATTATTCAAAACTTTACGAAACAGTGCACAAAAACGTGGGGCAAAATGTGACAAAACCCAATTTTTAACAATCTTCCAGAAAGAGCTTAGAAATTTCAAATTATCACATCCTAAATTGAAATTTTGCTGGTCTAGAAATTAAGAATGTAAGATTGTCCGTGAAATGATCACTTGATGATTATTAGTTGTTATTTTACAAAAATTTGTTCGTAAATGTTCGTAAACACATAGAAAAGTGTTCGTAAAATTTTCTCATATGTTCGTAAAATTTTGCCATACAAGCAGAAACTTACGAATAAACTTTTGTTAAAAGAACAAAAATTCTCGTCAAGTGACTATACGAATAGAGGTTGTGAACAAGCACGAACTTTTACGACATTTTTTGTGGGTTATACGATTTTCGAACATTCAATCCCAGTATGAATTCAAAAACGAAATATTTTGTTCTGTGTAGGATAATATTTGAAATTCCGTATAAAAGAAATCTGATAAACCAATTAATAATTTCTACAAACAATTCTTTTATAACTTAATAATAAAAAGAATCAATTAAAATAAATAAATAAATGAAATCAAAGTGCACTAAAATTGTTTTATTACTAAATAATTGCTAGACTTTTCTTATTTACCTTATTTTCAATTTGTATTTTACGGAATTTCTTATAGTCCAAAATTTAGAAATTTATTTTTCACATCTTCGAAACATCCCTTGAAACTCTCTGGAAAATCCTGAAGCATTGATTTATTTAAATTATTTAATAAATGATTCGTTTAGTCTAATGAAAACAAAAATAAAAAGACGTACAAAAATTAAATAAGATCGTCTTACTTAAATGAGAAGAATCAATTCTTCGTGAGAAAAATGAAAAAGGAAAAATTGGATCTTGGAAAAAGAAGCCTGGGAGTTAAGTAGTTATTTAATGCCGAAATTGAAAATTTTTAATAGTAAAACGAACTACATTTTTTTACAGTGCTCACCGTCTTATTCGGATCGAAGAAGAACATCTTAGAATGATTTTTTTAATTAATATTGTATAATTTTTCTGGCACTCAATGGGTCAAGTGGTAGAGCACTCGCTCTATGATGCAAATGTCCTGGGTTCGTATCCCCTTTAGGTCACCAGAAATTTTTATGGCGTTAAAGGTGTTAGGATTGCATTCAGTGAGCTTCACTGTACTTGATTCCACGGGCATAGGACTGACAACCTCATCCCGTACAAGGAAAAATAATAATGCATATCTAGAAATCCCTTTGTGGGAAGGCCTTGTTCCTTCATGGAATGTCGTGCCAGCATTATTATTATTATTATAGTTTTTATAGTGAAAATGAATTATTCTGTGAAGTTCTTGTTTAATAAATGAATTAGAAAACAAAAGAATCTCTTGTTTTTTAATAATTCTTTAATTAAAATTTTTTATCCTAATTATACAAAAATAATAAATGATAATTCTTGTGTTGTATTAATATTTATTTTCGAGATGCTGAAGAAATTCAAATAATCCTTCCAGATAAAGAAAGTGATTATACGAATAATTATACGAATAAGAAAATGCACACTGTATTTTACGTACACTGAGAGAAATCCGAAAAAGTAATCCGGAAATGTTTATTTTACCCTGCAGTATTGATCCGAAATTGGTTAAAGTTACCCTTTTTCATGTTAATTTTACCCTTAAAAATATGTAAAATTAACATTAAAAAATGTTGATATATATTTACACCTAAAAAGTGTTAAAGTTATGAGGAGAAAAAGTTAATCACACCCCCGTTTTTTCTCAGTGTATATAATGGCTTCTACATACTAATGAAAGTTATGTCCATATTTAACAGCTTTTCCAACACAACCAAAGGCAATTTTCTTCAATGTGGTCATAAATTCCTCTAAGATTTAGTATCATAATTTTTAGAATTTTAAAGTTCAAAAGATCATCACAACCAGCTCTAAAACTAGAAACAATTTAAAGAAGTTTTATATTTTCATTTCAATTATGCTATTATGAAATTTGTTGCTTTATAACTTAGTCTAAAAGAAATTCCACATTTTAAAAATAAATATGTTAAATGAAGAATCCAATAACATGAAATATGCTCTTAAAGTGATTTTTAATTTTTTTTGGCAAAATAAATCTCTTAATATTTAAAAGAAATGTAGGACGAGTGTGTGACACTATTTTACACCGTTCCTCCTGCCACATTATTACAACACCCAGAAGAAAGTTTTCATTAAATTAAATTCAGAAGGGAAAACTACTGAAAATCTTAAAACGGAAAATTAATTCTATTTCTGAAAATCCAAATTATTTTAAAAGCAATCTCTAATACCAAAATTTTAGAAACTAAATAGGGTGAAAGAAACACCTATTACCAGTCTAAGAAGTCGTGTCACGACTTATTGACATCCTACTCTGTACCATTTGGAATACGAAATTTGAACACTTATCCTTATCGAAAAAAGTAAATTATTGAAAAACACCACATTACTTACATTTTATTAGATATATTAAAAAAATTCAAGATTTTGCCAAAAGTGTCAATAGGGGTTCCCTGTCGAAGAGGTGTTCCTTTGATCCTATGAGAATATGAATATTAACTAATATCTTAAACAGCTCGAAATTTTATATATTTTTTTTAAATTTTCCATATAGTTATTCCAGATTCATATTCATTAAAAGTATAGTTTCTAGTTATCTTGGTAGATATAGAACTTTCAAACTTTCAGCTGTTACAATGAAAAAAATGTATTTATGCTTACAAATACACTTCTGTCGTAATTCTCAATGGGATCATCCGTTAAGTTGGCGGTAGACATAGAATTGGAAATTGGATGAACTACATTAAATTGAAAATCGTGTTTCTTAAAGTTCATTTTACTCAAATCATAAATTTAAAGTAGATGACAGTACGGTTGTTTCGGGCGTTGCAGGATTCGCAAAACTTAATTTGCTTCGTTCGAAAATATCACATTTTCCCTACTAAGGGAAAGTTTTCCCCCTTCGAACGTTCATGCTTTTGAATAATGTCAATTTTTAAATTTTTTATGAGACTTACTTTTAATTATCAATTTTTGTTAAAAAGCCAAGTAATGTTTAATAGAAGTAAGTTTCTTAGGAAAAATAAAAGAAAATTCACGTTATTTGAAAGCAGGAACGTTCGAAGGGAGAGTACTTTCCCCTATAATGTTTATCATAAACTTTACCTTTATTCAAAATTTTAAGCTTAATTTTCAATTGAATATTAAAATTCCTTAAAGGTTTCTAAATTAAGTCAAGAAGGTTAATCCATATTTAAAATCAGTGCCACAACTTTGGAAAAATATTATATTTTTCTTAAACATAAAAAAATTTGATCTTGATGCCTTTGACTTGAAAATTATTAATATAAGGAAAATGCAGCAGATTTTAACCATGCTGGATTTAGGGGAAAGTACTCTCCCTTCGAACGTTCATGACTTCGAATAATGTGAATTTCTCCTACTTTTCGTAAGAGATTTACACATGATTATCACATAATTATCAATAATTGATGATAAGCTAACTAATATTTAATAGAAATGTATAAGTCTCATAGGAAAACTAAAAGTAAATTCATGTTATTCGAAGGCATGAACGTTCGAAGGGAGAGTACTTTCCCCACTTTCCCCTATAGCTTTTTTATTTTCATTTTTGATCAGAATATAGAATAATTTCTCCGTGAATGAGTAAGTGATAGTGACAAGGATAGTGAGGAATGGTGGAAGATCTTTTAAAATTTACCAGGGCTTGTGATTTTTAGGATTCAAGAGAAGTCCATTGGTGGAGAACCATTGCTCAATTCCGGACAGGTTTCAGTTATGACCAAAGACTTTATAAATGCCATTAGTACCGTTAGAATGATCCTTAAATTTTCTTTAATTTTTGTAATTTTGAATTCACATAAGCTTGCAATTTTCCAACAAATTTGTTAAGAAATTTTTCAATAAACCTTAGATCAAAATCGAATATTCCAACTTATACTTAATTCGTTTCAATAGTTTTTTTAGAATATGAATTTTGCTAATTTAATTTATAAAATATTTATTATTTTTTTATTACTTTTAAAATTGATAAATGCGCAGGAAATGTATTAATAATATTAATTAGAATGATTAGATTAGAATATTCCACAGGAAACCACTTGAAACACTTCAGATCGCGTTCATTTCATCACTGCCTATCTCAATTTATTTTCACAATCAATATTCCAAAATTAAACTGCAACAGTTGCTCTCGATATTGTTAAAGAAAATCGATCGTGACGGTGACAAGTGCGTTTCCCTGTAAATCTCTCACTCTCTGTGTCACATCTTTTAACACTCCGATCTTATGTTAATGGCAGTGACTCTGCTCTCAATCCGTCCGCATAAAAATAAATTCATTAATAATGTTGACCCAAAAAAAAGTGTCCACAATCTCTCTGATCTTTGGCTTGATTTTTTATTTGCAGAAAAACTCCTTGGAGCTGAATTTAGTCCCTGTGATGTGGTTGAATTTTCCAATGAGACTGTGGAGAAAATTGTATGTCCTGTGGGAGGACGTGGTATCCTGAAGATTGCATTTCAGGAGACCCAAACACCACGCGATGAACTCACATTTTCATGGTAAGTTTCGAGGGAAAGCTGTGCAACATCTGTTAATCTCTTGGACTTGGATTATTATGTTACATTGAAAAGAGGTTTAGCAATTTCTAGATAGTTATAGACATTAATAGAATATTTGGCTGTTAAAAGAGTTTTAGGCAGTAGCCTGCAGACGCTCTTGAGGATTTTCTCGAACACAAATCATTTCATGCTGTTCCGGCGATGATTCAGAAAAAAAAGCTCTTGAATGTCGACACATTAATGTTGTCATCACCAACAAAAGATCCCAACCATAACAACAACATTCGGAGAGAGAATGAGAACTTGAGAAGTTTGCAGAGGAGGAATTGGGGAAAATGAGTTTTCTCTCACGGATCTGCGCCTCTCAAATCAAAATCAATGCGCGATCTCTCACCGGACCTGCCACGAATTTAAAAATAAATCCCGCGAAAGAGGTTAGAACTGCCTTCCGTCGTGATCCGATGTTCTGAATTCAGGGGGTCAGAAAATCTCAAGCACCTCAGTACGAATCTCACGATCGAGCCCTGAACTAGTTGGTGATCGCGATTTGGGTTTTCCTTTTTCTTTCTCACCTTCGATCGTGCTGTGCCTAGTGATGGTGAAGCCTATAAATTTATCATGGAGATCTTTTGTCTGAATTTTTCACGCACCTTCAGTGCAATTTCCCATAGTTAGAGATCTTTGAGCTTTGAAGATCGTCAAAAGCTTCGTGAAGATCGTTCGAAGATCGCTTCAAAACCATGTCAATTGATCAATTTACGATCAGGAATTTTCACAATTGACTGTGCCGAAGTGTATCAGTGGAACAAGAGAGAAGATATAGGTTTTTCAAAGCGGAACAGAGGAACTTGAAAAAAGCGATTTCTCAAAATAAAATGTTTATTTATATGCCAGTCGTGTTAACTTATTTGCCATCCTTTGCAATGGCAAATATTTTCTTTTTTCTCGTAGGTGGATTTTCTTAATATATATTTAAAATTCTTTCTGCAATAGAGTATCCGCACATAAATTTTGGTTTTATTAAATAAATAACTTTTCGTGCGTATTGGGATTGACCTCTGAAAATCAGGATTAATTTTAAATTATCTCATGAAAAATTTATTAGATAATCTCTCTTCTGGCGATCTTTGCAAAAATTCACTATTTGTGAAACAATTTTAAGATTACTCAATAGAGAATAAAATCAAGAGATGAAAGGTCTTCTAGAAAATTTACATAAAAGTGGCAAAAGTGTCTTCATCTCGAACTTGGTGAAAAGTTGTGAAGTGGCATTAAAGTAAAAATAAACGTGACGTTCAAAATTGCTAATTTTTCAGCTTTCTAACCATGAGACTTCATTCTTGTGAAAAGATTTACTTAATTTCAAGTGCATGTCACTTCCATTGATCACCTATAGAAAGAATTGAGTGAAAAGTAGTGCTCGAAGGACCAAAATGGGGAGTAATTGTTGCAAATGTGATGGAACTAATGGAAAAAGTGGAGCAATTTCTTCTGGATCATCAATCTACAGGAAAAGGTTATTAAGTAACAGAACAAGAAATTAAAAAAATATATATTCAGTGGAAAAGAATTTCCTGGAACGAATCACAGATATTTTTAGAGAGAGAAAGATGTAAAGCTCCTTATGTTGTTTTCTTTAATGTTCTAAATGATTCGTTGAGAAGAAAAAAATTGTCTCTGGTGTGTTTTTCTTGAGATCAGCGATGAAAGACTGAAATAAAAAGAATCGCATCAGCTAAAATGTACTCTGAGGAAATTTCAGTGAATAAAATGATATTAAAATCAACGAGATTACAAATCGTAAAATTCAATGAAGTTTGTAGGAATTCAGTGATCTCTTTTCACGCAGCGATGCTATCGAAAGGAAAAAGCTCGCGATTTAAAATGGAATGAACTTTGCGCTGTGATTGGCTGAGATTATTAATTTAGGCGCCAAATGCAAACATTGGGAGTATTTTTGGTCTTGTTCAATTTCTCACAACAATTCATGGGCAATGTAGCCAAATTCCTCAACATATTTAAGTTAGGGTAATTATTGGGGCAGGGCAGTTTCGGCCATTGAAATAATCTGAAATTACGTTTGAAAACGTTGAAATATGCGATTTTCAATCCTAAGATTTATTTAATTCGTTTAACTTCCTTTAATTTCTGATAATGTTTTTTCGGATAATGTTTTTGGAAACAAAATTTCAATTTAATGCTTAGCACGATTAAATAATTATTTTCTAAACAGCATTCTGGATCAACAAATCCAGAATGCCGGAGAATTTACCCTCAGTTTGAAGAATTAAATTGTACTTTTGATTATTAAAACAAAAAAACCTCAAAGCTGTTCAATGAATTAAATTTAAAGCTGGAGTTGGAAATATCAAGAATTTCAAATTTATTAAAACTCTCAATCTTGGTGGAAGCACTTCAGGATATGTGGGCAGAGTTTCCTTCAAACATTTAAGAGAAATTGATCAACAGGATGCCCGAATCTGTGAGGCGCTAATCACAGTTAAAGGAGGATTCTTCGAGGAGAACTAAATTTGATGATTTTATTCATGTTTATTTAAATAAAATAATGAAGTAAAAGAAATGAAATTGCAACAATAATAAGAAGAAATTTGAAAAATAATAAAAAAATATATGAAAAAGTAGAATTTGGGCTGAAAATTTCAACATTCAAAGAAGAAACCCCTTTCAGAACACATCACACCGGAAACCGACCACAATCCGTACCAAAAATATTCCCTCGGTATTATTTTCAGTTTTTCTGACTCTTAATAATATTTACTAATAGTATTTAGCTTATATTAAATGATTATTAAAAGATTAGATCAGTTTTAGAATGTGGGGATACTTTTGCATTATTTTCAAAAAGCTAATTTTTGACTGATCCTCAAATTATAAATTTTGTAGCTCATGTATTTTCTCAAATCTTGTTTAAAACTGTTCTTAAGTTTATATATGAAACTATTTCAGTCAATAGAACTGGATATTACAGCGTTTTCCCGGTCCAAATCAGGTGTATTTAAACTTACGAAGGGTGTATTTAATGTTTTGAACGTTAGTGTATGTTTCTAAACAATTTATTACACGAGGTGTGTCCAAAGGTAAGGGGACTTTTCACATTTTTCAGGCTACGTACATTTGATTCTTGATTATCCTTTTCTGATAAAGAAGGCCTAGAACATGTTAATGATGATGCTCGTCTTGGATCTAAAAAACCGATGAAAATGTTAAAGCAGTCAAGATATTGCTTATGGAAAATTTTCGAATCAGTGTTAAAGAAGTTTCTGAGGTTGTTGGTATATCATTTGGTTTATGCTATGCATTTCTTTTTGGATGTTTTGGGCATGAAACGTATGGAAAGATTTTTCACACATCCTTGTTTTTTTTTCGTGAATTTTGGCCAAAGACAAGGCTTTAATTATACCTCGGTCATCGTTTTTACTTAGAATTGATCCCCAAAGATTTTTCTATTCTCAAAACTGAAAAGCCCCACTGCCTGAAGAACTGGAAGCCATATCAAAAAAACACATATTAGAAGGACTTCGAGGATGGGAAAAGATTAAGCCACAAGTTCGATATATCTGAAAAGAAGGATTACTTTGAAGGGAATAAAATAGATATTAACGAACAAAATAATATTCTTCGAGAATAACAAAAAGTCATCTTACTTTCATTATTAAATTTACGATTTAAAATGAAAAGGTTGCGTAATGTCTTCAGATTATATTTTTTTATTAAGGGGTCACCGAAAACCGGAAGTTTATAACTTTTATCCTTTGGTATTTGGCCCGGTAACAATTTGAAAAAAAAATTGAATAACCCCTCATAGGAACGTCTTCATTGGTTGTGATCTTGTGGTGGCAGCCAAAATCCGGAAAGCCAAAATCACGAACACCAAAATCCCGAAAAGGCCAAAATCCCGAATTTTCAAAATCCTGAAAGGGATGAAATTATGTGAAGCAAAATATTTAGAATAATTTCCCAAGACACAAAAGATTTCCCTTTGCCTTCAGCAGACGCGGGTGCAATCGTGGGAGTAACTATGGCACTTTTAAGAATTCGGGATTGGCTTTCGGGATTTTGGCGTTCGGGATTTTGGCTTTTGGGATTTTGGCTTTCGGGATTTTGACCGGGACCCGTGATCTTGTATCCCTACTCAAGATGAGAGCTGTTATATTCCTGTTTAATATGTTGATCTCTGGATATCCCGAGTACCTGTCGAGTCTTCTGGTTAGGGGGGTTCGGCCAGGATTCGAGGACTCATAGTGCGTAAAGTTCGAGGTGCCTGTCTCTATTGATCGCTATTTTTAAAGGGCGTCACTTTATAGTATAGTATAGTATAGTATATTTATTTATTTAATCACAAAATAGGGTTCGTCCCTCTTAGAATTGTGATAAAGAGAATGAAAATTAAAATTAAATAACAAAAGAACACAGAGTTAAAGAGAAAAAAAACAAAGGTGGAAAAAAGAAGAGAAAAAAATAAGATGAAAAGATGCCTTTTTAAGATACACTCAGCCTGTAATCGAAAAAAAACTGCCGAATTCCATCCGCGGACCTACGAATGTCACTTTATTTAGTTCAATTCCGGTTGGTGACCGTATTTCAGCGGCTGCAATCCGCGAGTTCTATCAGCATGCTGGATCCTAGAAAGTCTCTGATTTTGTCTCTTTTCTTCTTTCATTTTCGGTTCTGGAGGGAATCCATCTCCTTGACTTTTTTATAATATTTCTATCAAAATCCAAAAATTCCGTTTATTGTCCTAGAGATCCCGCAAAGCGTCGTTTTCTTAATTCATTTCAATTTAATTCAACTTAATTTATTCAATCTTTAAGAATCCAATCTTAAAGAGTTATTAGAACGTGCAGAGCCATAAAGACTGTGTTGCAGTTGTAGAAAATTAGGAATGGAAAGAATCAGCGTATTAATTGTATTTGGACTTGAAAAGTCATTTTTTTAATAATTTAGTAATTAGTAATTTTTGGCACTACTAAGCCTTGTATGGCTTGTATGTAATGACTACTTTTTTTAATGACACTTATTTTTGTACTTAACAAAGTAAAATTAAATGATTAACATAAGAGCAAGAGATTTCTTCGAATGAAGCTTTCAAGGTACGAATATCTCAGGAACGAATTGACGCGTAAAAAGATTCCGTAAACCGTTTCGAAATCTGTTTATTTTTTGCAATTTTTTTTTTTATTTTCAAAATTCATATTTTATATTTGTTCTATTTTCTTTTTTGTAATATTCGAGATTTTTGATACAACAAAGAATAAGTTATAATAAAATAATGATAATTTATAAGTCTAACCTTACATTTAGGAGAAAAAATAAATAAACTTGAAGTTATTATTCAGTTGTTCGTTTTATTTAAGATCTTATTTATGCAATTCTGACGTAGGGGAGACCGGGGAGGTTTGGGACAGGGGTAGTGTGGGACAAGGCGATTTTTTCAATTAATTTTTGAAATAAATGGGATTTAACCATTTCTGTATCGTAGGCAATATTAAGATGTATCTTGACTAAAAGAATGGATATCCTCAGTTTTATTGTTTTAATTCCATAAACATTTTTTAAAGAAATGATAAAAATCGTATATTTTGACGTCTCAATTTTCCTCTTTGTATTTTATATCAGCGATATATAATCAAAACTTTTTTATCTCATTAGGTAGCATTGTAATCTGGGAACATATTTTTATAAAAGTTTCAGAGATTATACGCTCTTGTTTTTTACATAAAGGTTTTAAATACCAAAACTACACGTGGGGATGTTTGGGACACTTGAAAGGGGATGAATGGGACATTGATTTTCCACAAGATTGGAGGTGGTATGCAATTTTTTATTGTCAAAATGAAGAGTAATGCCCAGTTTCTACTGGAAATCTCCCTCTTGTGCAAAGTTTATCAGTGGAGCAGATTTCTCTAACTACAGGGACAATTAAACCATCATTGTCTTGGGAATCAATCATTCCTTCTCGAAGGATATTCGATCTTTGCCCAATCTAGTTAAAAACTATTTTTTTTTTCGAAAATTTCTCGAACAAGTTCTCCAGAAAAGGCAAGGCGAAAGATAATTCAGAGAAATAATGAAAAAACAGGTACAATGCAGTTGTCGTAAAATCAAACAGGAATCCATCAATAGGTTCAAAACTAAGAGTTGCAAGAAAATCTACTCGCCTAAGGAATTTGATAAACATGATTGCAATATTTAGAATAAAAAAAAGAAAAGAAAGGTATATGGAAAATAAGAAGAAAATACTTTAAATATTTGATTGACAATAAATGACTCTACTGTACAAATAAAATTGATATTAATTTTTAAGTGTAAATAAAAGATGAAACATTTTTATTTCTATCAAAAATATTTTTAATCTGATATTTAAAATTAATTAACGTGTTCCAGTAATACAAATTATGCGAGAAAAAACGCGTCCCAAACATCACTTTTTGCGTCCCATACTGCCCCACATCGGGGACGTTTGGGACAAAGCGTCAAGTAAAATGATTTATCTTCTCCAAGAAAACTCAGTTGTTTTCCAAGTTCTATCAAGTACTTTTTATAAAGTCAATACCCATAAGTATCCTATAGACCGCTTAAAATTGTAATACACTATCGTGATTTTTTGGATTAGTGTCTCAAAGTCAAAACATGAAAAAGTGTCCCAAACCTCCCCGGTCTCCCCTACTTTCTATTATTTTGCAAGAAAAATAAATTAATTTACGCCCACAATGTTGAAATTTCAGCTTAGAAAATTTGTTCAAAACCATGGCACGCAATTTATGCTTTACAAAAGTTAAATGCCTATCTTTTTTTATGTCCTAAAATCTCTAAAGAATTGTTTATAGAAGATTTATGTTTTGTCAAGATTGTTATTTCTAAAGATCATGTTTTTTTATTCTTCCTATTCAACTTATAGTTTTATATTTTTATATACTAAATTAATGCACACATATCAAATATAAAAATTAATGACCAAACACCTCGTTCTACCCCTATTAACTCAAATAAAAACGATCTCTCAAAGAGTGAAGCACCTTTAAACAATTCTATATCAATAAATTCAGCTCAAAGTGGTGACTGCCTCAGGAATTTAATTATTTTATTGGGTGCGTCGGTGAAAACTCTTGGCTGTAGATTTTTCTAGCAGACACACGAGCGACAACGCGACGAAATTAATTCAATATTATTAATGTGTTTTGGCATCTCACAGATTCATTTTCCATGGCACTATTTTAGAGTCTTCTGAAGTGGCTTCTAGTGAGATTATGAATCCTCAGAATGGGTCGATGTGAGAAAACACAGAATGAGAGATGTGTTTGTGGATCTTTGACATTACAATGCGGAAATTGTGTGAATTCCTCAAAACCACACAAAAATAATATAGCACGCGCACATATTTCATGATTTAAATTGGAAATGCATTAGAAAATTCCAAACCTTCAAGCCAATATCTTTCATTCACACACTTTGTCCATTTTGTTTTAATTTCACCCACAAAAACAGTGATTTAAGAAAACATAAAGGCTTTTGTTAGTGTTAAAATAGTTTTCGATGCACTTGGAAACTGGCCAATCCACCTACAATCTAAGCGACGACGCGCGCGACTTTCGCGTAGACGCACTTCTTAACCAGCTGTTTAGTCACTCTCTACCTCCACTAATTAGAAAACAGTCTCGAGGGGAAATTCTCAATGAAAAATTTTATGCAATCATCAAGGATATTCTGAAAAGAACACTTGCATAATGCACCATAAAATGATAAAATAATTTTTTACAATGTTATGTAACCATAGGCACCTAGGCACCCATTTAAAGGAACGTACTATTTTCTTTGATTTTTATAGGAAACGAGATGACTTGGCATTGGGTGAAGGTGGTCGAATTCGCATGACAGAGTCTAAAAATGCCATTCAACTAGCCATTGAACATGTCCAGCGCGAAGATGCTGGACTTTACACACTCTATGCCCGTAGCAAGAACGGCGATCTAGCTCGAAAAGATATCGAACTAGTCGTCGAGGACAGATCCTCAGGTGAAGATCCTCCGATGTTCGTAAAGCGCCTCAGTGATATTTCAGTGAAAGTTGGCACAAGGACGCGCCTCCTTGTAGAAATTCGCAGCTCTACGGACGTCAAAGTTACATGGTACAGGAATGACAGGAGAATCTGCGAAGGTGATCGCATACGAACTGTCCACGAAGGTACCTTCTTCTGCCTCGAAATCGGTCCAGTAACTCTCGATGATGGTGGTCAGTGGATGTGCATGGCAGAAAATCATGGAGGACGAAATTCATGTCTCTGCCATCTCAATGTTCTGGTTCCGAAAGCCTACAAAGGACCAGAATTCATTGAAGAATTGCGTGCAGTGTTAACCGAACAAGGAACGGTATCTCTAGAATGCAAGGTAGGTCAAGTTTAGTCAAAAATCTCATTAACCCTTTAAGGACGATTGGAAGACCGGTGTCCCATAGAGAAAATAATTTTTCCTGACTACCTAAAGTTTTTTTTCTTATGTTTGTATACGCAATTGCAAAAGAGAAGGTTGAAGGAATCTAGGATATTTTTTGCAAGTCTCTAGCTATTTGCTAAATAGTAAATTTTTAAGCTTAAAAATTACAAATTTTTAAATTGTCATAATGAAAAATAATTTTAATTACTTTTTATACTTTTTATGCGAAACCGTTTTGGAAAAAGAAACTACAATACTCAAACATAATATTTTTCATTAAAATCAAAATTGTCATTCATTGGTATTATCAGAAAAATTACTTCAATTTTTGGGCTATTTTTGTTTCTATCGCTAATAGAAGTAAAAAAAAATACACCGAATCAGACTCTGTTGGATTTTCTAAGGTTAGATGTAAAACCTTTAACTGATTTAGTATTATCGGTTTCATTTTTATTGCTGATTTTCGGGTCGCGAAAACTGTCTCGTCGTTAAAGGGTTAAGTGAGGTCTTTTAAGATTAAAGCGGTCTGCAGACTAGAGGTTTAGTGCAGTTCTTGAAGGTCTCAAAATCCTAAATATCGAGCAATTTTATTGTTTTTTTAGGGCCTAAAGTCATTTATCTTTAATAATCCAATTCTAAGTAAATTTTTTCCAAAAAATTGTAATTGATAATAAATTAGAGCAATTAAGCCATATAGCCAATCCTTAGGTCTGAAGTCGGTGTATATAAGCCATATTTCTTTGTTCTAAAGAGAAGCAATTGTCAATAACGAGACTAAAAAACGTGTGAGATCATTTGGCATGAAGCGTAGACTGAGGACAGTCATCATAAATTTAGCGTGCAACCGTAAATTATTTGAAAAAACATGATGACTTTGTAGCAAATAAAATTATTATTTTAAGACTAAATGCATTAAAATTATATAAATTAGTTTCGTCTGCAAGACTGAAAGTGATAAATTTTATTAAAGTGTCTGCAATTATAAGTTAGGAGTCATACACGTACAATCCTTCTCAAACAACAGCTTAAGAATTTGAAAGTTTTTAATTTGGGTTCTCAAACACATATTATCTCTTTTAAAGAATTTTACTAATATGAAAAATTTTAATCTTTTTAAAGTTAAATTAAAGGT
This sequence comes from Phlebotomus papatasi, assembly GCF_024763615.1. Classification (NCBI taxonomy): domain Eukaryota; kingdom Metazoa; phylum Arthropoda; class Insecta; order Diptera; family Psychodidae; genus Phlebotomus; species Phlebotomus papatasi. The sequence goes on from NC_077223.1 coordinate 97,340,750, forward strand.
CTTTAATTCAGTGATAACTTATTAGTAGGGGAGACTGGGGCAAAAAGTCACAAATCGAAAATTTTAAAATTCAATATCTTCCAAGATAAATAAGATAGCGGCTTAAAATTTTTTCCATAGATAGCCTCCATAGGTCTTCTTCAATGTCGTAAGTTTGTTAGAATTTGAACAAGGAATTTAGAAAATAAAAAATATCGAAATATTTAGCCCTATTTTTGAAATATTTTGCTTGCAGAAGATATCAATTATTAGCTACTTATATGAAATTTGATGCACTGGTGAATATTTCCCAAATTATCTGGATATTCTTTGAATACGAATCCGCTACCTATTTTAGAATTTTATAAAAAAAATTCTTTTCTCCAGAAATCTTTTTATTAAAAATGATCACTTGGGGTAAAAAGTAACAAAAGCTATGGAGCAAAAAGTAATAAAAACCGAAACAATTTTTCATGTCCCACGGTGAAAAGAAACGTCAATGCTATGTGTCGCCCCTTGTTGTTTGCATTGGTCAAACGATTTGCAGTTTTTTGTGTTTTTTTTGTAAAATAGCTTAAAATGCGCTTTTCTCGCTCAGGTAGAGAAAACAGTGTTTCACAAAGGGGTAGAAGAATAAAATTCCTATGAAAATATGTAATCTAGGTATTTTATTTAAATTTACGGAATCCCGTAATAAAGCGAATCAAAATATGATAATATCTTATGCCTGATACTATTTGCCCCAGCATTTTTGAGAATGATCACAAAATTACCTTTTAGAAAACGGCTCGATTAATATATTTCCCTACAAAATAGAAGAAAATGACTTTCACAGAGTTGTAGAGCGGTAAATTTCCTATAAAACTGTGCTAATTAGAAATTCTGGAGGTGCTCGGGTAGCTTGTAAAAAATAAAATATCCGTTTTGTGACTTTTTGCCCCAGTCTCCCTTAACGTTTATAAAATTAAAATATCAGATTTATCTTTTAAATATAAAAAAGAATTGTTTAATTAAAATGGGCCTCAAATTTCTACAATTCCAGGTTGTTGGAGTCCCTACCCCAGTTCTTCGGTGGTTTAAGGACTCAAAGGAAATCAAAGCCGGAGACGTGTTTGCCCTCACGGCTAATCCTGATGACCCAACATCACTTGGAACGTATACTTGCGAAGCAGTTAATTGCATGGGACGTTCCTACTCATCATCTAAAGTACACGTTGTTGGTAAAGGTAGTAGGGAAGGATCTCTTCGTCCAGCTGATCAAGCTCATGTAGGACCTCCGCCAATTTTCACATCTGAGCTCTCAGGCCAGAAAATTCGCATTGGCGATCACTTCACCCTGTCTTGCCAAGTAGTAGTTCCTCCGTGGCCTCGTTCTGTGACTTGGTACAACAAAGAGGGTCGCGTGGAGTCCAATGAGCGCTACCGGTTGGTGGAGGATGGCCTTGGAGCTTATATGATTGAAGTTAAACCTTCGGAGAGCTGTGACGAAGGCGAGTGGAAATGCGTTGTAACGAGCAATGAAGGATGCGTGGGAATTTCCTCAGCCACTGTGGAAATGGACAGTAAGTGCTAGACGATCGATAATGACTAACATCTGGTTAGTGTCTCAAAACAAAATTCTCTTGCAGTTCCCAAAAACTATCGGAAGCCCCGTTTCATGGAAACTCTCAAGGCAATGCTTACGGAGGAAGGATTGGTGTCGTTTGAGTGCAAAGTGGTGGGATTTCCAACGCCAGTACTCAAGTGGTTTAAGGATGGCCAGGAACTAAAACCAGGTACTTATTATCCTCTTCTCTCTGAGCGCTATTCCCACATATATTTCTCATTTTGTAATTTGCGTTAGAATTCATTAAGTAATATTTTGCGAAAATCTCTGGCACGATGCCATCTAATTTTTCTGGCGCTCAAAGCCTTACAATTGTCTCGAATCTGTGCCAAAACTCCCCACATGAATAAACAAATCTTGTATGTTATGTAAGGATTTCCTGCAAAAGAAATCGGCGAAAGATGTCAAGTCTTTTAAAAAAAATGACCAAATATCAATTAAAAATTAAAATATTACCTCACTCTCTGCAATTTCTATATGGATACTTCCAGGTGATGTCTATCAACTGACTGGCGCCAATTCTTTGGGATCCTACTGCTGCGTGGCTAGCAATTGTATGGGTGAAATGAGCAGCACGGCTGTTCTTACGGTTGAAGATATCCAGAGTCAGCTCAATGATGAAGAGCTTATGATGTTCACTCAGAAAAATCAACCACCAAGATTCACTCAGGGCCTTAAGAGTCAAGAAGCTAGGATCAACGAAGAGTTTCGATTTACAGTATCTGTTACTGCAACACCTGAGCCTACCCTTTCATGGTTCCGGGATGATCTACCTGTGGATTCTGGAGAAAGGTGGACTTTGGCAATCTTACATTCAAATTTAAAAGACTTGTCTCATACGAATTTCTCATTTTTCAGGTATGTTATCTTGCGAGAAGCAGTAGGGACTTGTCATCTGGACATCAAGCAAATTGAGTTCCTAGACCAGGCTGAATGGAAGTGTATTGCAACAAATGATTTTGGAACAAGTGTAACTTCCTGTTTCCTTAAGCTACAGATACCACGACACTATAAGAAGCCCCGGTTCCTTGAGTGCCTCCGCGCCGTCCTCACCGACGAGGGTGCAGTCAATCTCGAATGCAAAGTGATTGGGGTACCCCAGCCGGTGCTGAAATGGTATAAGGACGGAGTGGAACTCAAGCCTGGGGATATTCATCGAATTATCTCAGGTCAAGATGGTACTTGCTGTCTTGGTACCTACACATGTGAAGCTAGGAATTGTATGGGTGTTGTAGCAAGTTCAGCATCTCTACTAGGGTACGATGATGCTAGTAAGAATCCAGCTTTACCACATCCTCCAGAGCTGCAACGCAACATCTCCCTGTCCACAATTCATGAGGAAAGAACATCCCAGATGTACGAAACACCAGGATCAGATATCACGATGGATGAAAAGGCTGACGTGTCTTTCTCTTTCGATGGCAAAGAAGTGTCTGTGTCTCTCTACGAGACTCCAGATCTGACCGAAGAGGAAGCTCTGAAAATTGTAGAGATGTATGCTGACCAGATATCAGAGCACGTAACTGAGCAGAATGTCGTTGAATTACCACCATTGCGCTTTGTGAAGGAGACCTCAACATCTGGAAATCTCCTTATGGAAGCTGTGGTGATTGATGTGAGTCCTGAGTATTTCTCAGCCGAAGATGACTTGCGTACAGAAGCCGATATGGAAGATATTTGCTCAATAAATGACACCCTTTCCCATACAACCTCTCGGTCAAGAGTAGCCGATGAGGCTCAACGGGACAAGATGACAGAAGATTTCGTTCAGCAGAAGATGCAGCAGATGGAGCGTGAACTTCAATTGGAACCCACAAAACCAAAGAGGAGGAAGTCCGATTCAGGTGCAGATGGTGATGAGTACTTCAGTCTGTCGCATTCAAAGCCATCCCGTGAAAGCTCTCCAGACAACACCGAGACAGAGGGACAGACTTTTGCCAGTGCCAGAAGTTCGGAGAAACAAAAATCTCAGGCTAAGGGAACTGAAGATGAAACTGAGGAAATCCCTATGAAAGTGCCTAGAAAACACAAAACTTCCAGTAGTGAAGAATCCAAGTCCAGGGATGATGCAGGGTTGAGGGACATTTCTGGAGAAGAAGGTGATGGTTTAAAAATCGTACGAGCTAGTCCTGCAGAAACAAAAAGGAGATTTGATCTCCTGAAGCCTCTGGTAAAGTCTCTGACAATCATAGAGAAACACCTGTCGGTGATTGATGAGGAAGTAGTGCTACAATCTGGACTAATGATGTCTGCAGCGTCTGCTGATAGTAGTCTCGGTGTAATAAAGAATATTATCAATCCCCTCCGGAATACTCTAGAGATCCTTAAAGGGTATTCCGGGGATTGTACTCTAGATCAGCTAACCCAAATCATACTGCCACAGCTCAAGGGTCTTCAGGAAGGACTCAATGTGATTGAGAAATGTGTCGAGATGGACGAACAAGGAAAGACCTTGGTTCAAAGAACAAGTGTCTGCATTGTGGAAAGTAGTGGAGAGCAACTTCTTGGTGTACTGGACAATTTAACGACTGTCGTAGGTCAACTGAGTAGCAAAACTTTGGCCAATGAGATGAATTTACTACTCAATGATATGAGAACAGGTATCCAAATGACACAGGATACCATAAAATCTCAAACTCTGCTTCAGGAAGCCAATGCTCTCGAAGCAGCCCAGCACATAACGGAATCTATTGCAAGGATGCAGGAAGAACCAGATGTTGTACCTCCATTTGAAACAGTGTCCAGTGCAGAGCTTCCTCAAGAAGCTGAATCACTGAAGAGGATCTGCCGGCCTGTTGTGAAGATTCAGTTCGCTTTGGAGAGCATTGAGCACGATCTTTCTTTGGAGGAAAATGAGGAGCAACTGTATACCAAAGTTCATGAAAGTATACTTGAGAAGCTGACGGAACCTATTGAAGAACTACGAAGAGAGATGGAGGAAATTGAAAAAACTGCAGTGGCTGGAGTTACAACAGAAGATCTTCAGCAGAAAGTCAATATTGCCATTTTGGATATCGTCACACCGCCCATGTACGAACTCCAGAAGGGATTAGAGATACTAGCTCAACAATCATCCTCAAATACTCATGCTGGAATGGTTAGTGTGAGTATCCTAGAATCCATGGTACCACCACTTCAGGAAATCCAGACTGGATTAGCCAGAATTGGTCAAGACATTGAGTCTGGAGAACTGAAACGAGACTCACCAATTGAGAATGTCGATGCACAGAGACTAATTCAATCTCTAGCACAATCAATTCTCAACTTTGAGAATAATATAATATCTCTAAATGGTAAATTTGAGGACAAGGCAAAAACTACCCTCATGGATCTTAAAGCTGGTATGTCTGTAATTTTGGAAAGTGTTGTAGATGCCCCACTAGACAAGTACAGGATGACTATTCTCGAAAATCTCAAGAAGCCCATGGATGAAATTAATTATGCTCTGCGACATATTGAAGTGAAATCGAATAATGGATCCCTGGCAGATCTCGTGGAACCCATTCTTCTCCTAGAAGAAAAAATAAGAGTGTGTGAAGATATCTTGATCCTTACAAATCACTCACCTGATCATATGAGTGTTAAAGCTCTTTCATCAGTGAAGAAGACAATTAAATCTGTGAAGAAAGCTATTGATCTCAATGAAGTCAAAGTAGTAGAGAAGGAGAAGTCCACCTCACTTAAGATTCAGCAGGGAGACGTACAGGAAATTTCAACAGCAAGTATTCAAGAGTTAGGCACATTGGATTCAGCCAAACAGATCAGCCGAAAAGAGACCATCCAACTTCTGGAAGAGCTCCAAATTAGAGTTGCAGGAATTCAAGAGAACATCCTCATGGACAGCACGAAAGAAGCGCAGAGTTTCGAAAAGTCTTCTCTCCAGGAAACTCTCGTAACTCCTCTAGCCAATGTACAGAGGTGCATTGCTGAAATCAAAGATATTCTTGTGATGGAAACTACTCAAAGTATCTCCAGTGAGAACTTCGTGGCGCTTCAAAAACTCGCCACTCCAATGCAGGAAGTTGTCAAGCACTTAAAGACAGTGTCGAGTCAGGAAGTCGTTGAGCCTGTGGAATCCATGTCCACGCAGGATAACCTGAGCCTGCTAAAGACAGTGGCGCATCCTCTGCAAGAACTTCAAAACTGCATTGCCACTTTGAGAGAGGAACCTCTTGTTATTGAACAAACGGGGAATGTTACATCCCTGGACTCCCTCACTATCGCCAAACCTATCAAAGAACTCAGGGATTGTGTGGCTGCTATTCTGGCTAATGTCGTGGAACCCAGTGAAGATATCTCTACAATGGAAGATATTTCTGCCCTCAAAACAATTGCTGAAGATGTGGCAGAAATTCGAGATGATGCTGCAATTGTCCAGGAACCAGGAATCTCATCCGAGATTTCAGATGAGATCCCAACTATCAGTACAGAAGACAGGAAAGTTTACGCTCAACAACTTCTGACTGATCTTGAACACAATCTGGCATCCGTGAGGCAACAATGCGTTCTCGAGGAAGCCCAATCCCTTTCTGAGAAAAGTCCATCTTTGATGGAGGCCCTAGCCAAACCTATTGAGGAAGTTGAAAAATGTTTGGCAATCATAAAAATGCAGAAGGTTCATGAAGAAATTGGGAAGGAGTCTCAGGTTGAAGTGATTTCTGATCTTCACGATTTGACCATTCCTCTGCAAAAACTAGAGCAAAGTATCGCAACAGTACAGGAAGAAATCTTGGCAGAAACTTCAGAATCTATTTCTGAGAAGCAAGAAGTACCCCAACTTCCTCCCATCGCTAAGCCTCTTGAAGACTTAAAAAGTTGTGTTAGTGTCGTAGAACATTTCATTCAGGAAGCTCCTCCAGTTTTAATTGATAAAGCTCAATCAAAAACGAACCAACAGATGTTACAGGAATTGATAAATTGTGTGATTAAAACGAAAGAAGAAGAATCTATTGAAGGGCTGAAGAAGATTTCTTCTTCTTCAAGAAGTCATAATGTTACAAAAGCTGTAGAATCTATACAGGAGCTCTTCAGAACATTCAATGAAGTTGTTGAATGCTCCAAGCTCGAAGAATTCCCAACCCCAAGTTCAGAAGATGTTGCCATTCTTAAGAGAATTCCTGAAGCTCTAAGAGTTATTCAAGAAATTAATACTTCGTCGAAATTACCGAAAGAAGTGCTGAAAAACTCAAAGAATGTATCAAATTTATTGTCGTGTATTGAAAATATTGATGTAAAAGGACTTGAACAAATTCTGGAATCGAAGACATCAGATTCATCTGAATTAACTAAATCTTTATTAGAATCACTTCAAGGAATATTTAGTGATAAAGAAGAACACAGAGTACCACAAGAGTTTCATGTTCACTTAGAAAACCTCCTAAACTCATCTGAATCGCTGCTCAAAGTCGGAGATATCGCTTCTATTGGTGATTTTGAAAGCTCTCTATTGAAGATCAAAGATATTTCCAGCAGTCTTGTTTACAATAAAGCTGAAGCAATTGAGGTAAGCGAAACTAGTAATGCTAAAATTTCCAGCTTATTAGAAATTATTGAAGAACTGGAATCAGAAATATATTCGACAAAATCTTCAATAGCGAAGAATCAAAAAGAATTGAAATTATCAGAATCGGAATCAATAGATAAACTTTTGACTTCAATAGTCCCAGTCAAAAAGGATCTAATAAAAGTTCAGAAATCAAGAGGATTATTAACGGAAATCCTAACCGTAATTTGCGCTAATAAAATCAATAAGTGCCTAAATTCTGTGGAAAGAATTTGTAGGATTTCTAATTTAGACACAGCTCAAAAGCTCTGCCTTTCCGAATTAGAACCATCTTTAAATCAACTTTTGAGTTCTATGGAATCCTTCCAGGGAGAAAACATTAAAAGTTCTCTACAAGAAAGTCAAATTACTGAATTGAGGGATAAGATGTTAGATTCACAAACTTGTGTTGTCCTCTTTGAAGCAACTCTTCTAACCCACATCCAAAGGAATAACGTTCAGAGCATACAGAAAATTGTCAAACCTATCGAGCAACTTAAAGAATCCATTGAAGGAGTACAAAGAGTTTTGATGGAAGACAATCCAGAAACATCAAAGATATTGAAATCTATCTCTGAAATGGAGACTTCTTTAAATGCACTTGGAACTGAACTAGTAGGAATTGAAAGTGGCTTGATGCCAGAAAATGATTTACAGAGAGTCTTGCATCCCATTCACAAAGTTCATTCCCATTTGTATGACGTTCAAGAGAAATTGGCCAAAGAATCCCAAAAAATTGCCATAGAAGAGATCTCTGAATTAGCCCGGAAAATTGATGAATCTGAAGACAAACTCCTTAATAAGGAACAATCTCAGATACTTCCAGAAGATCTTAAACAGATCCATAAGATTGATGGACCTTTGAAAGAAGTTCAGAAAGCCATATCAGATGCAAGTCGAATTAGAATGTCTGATGAGTCTAAGAAATCAATTGCTCAACTATCAGGAGCACTAATTGAATTGGAAAAGATTCTTGGTGCTGTTGAAGCTCACGAGAGCAGTGACGTGACATTAGCATCCAATGTGAATCTGGCAGAAGTTCAGAAGAATGAAAACGTGATAAAATTAGATGCCATTTCAGTATCGGACGCACATTTGGCAACAGCAAAAATAGACCAAGGCCTCAATGTCAAAGAGCAAGAGGAAATTAGTTTAGGAGGTGACAAAGCACCCTCGAAGGTGATTCAGCATACAGAAATTACTGTTGATGATACTGATGATCCCGAAAAGCTAAAGGCTCAGGCAAAGGAATTGCTGCGGAAGTCAGAGGACCGTGAATTGACTCCAGTTGAGATGGATTCCTTGAAATATCTGCTTTCCAGGATCAATTCCCTTGGTCATGAAATCCATGAAACTCTGGTTGATGCGAAGGTCATCAATCAGAATACTGCCGATATCATAGAACAAATCAAATCGGATGCTCAACATGGTATAGATACGGTTAAAAAAAACGATGTTGCAGACCAGCCTACCGGAGATATCTCCGCAAGTACTACTACTGAGCCGATGGATGTTGAGATTTTAGATGAAAGTAGAACCCCATCCTTAAGAATTGGAGGCGACACATCAATTGGCGACTCCAAGACAATCGTTAAATTTGATGTGGGCGTCGAAGTTGATGAATTTGCTCAAGTTGACGTTCATTTGGTTTCAAAGCAACAGGACACAGATAAGGACACACCGAAAGATATTGTAGTAGAGGCTGAAGCTTTACAAGTTACGGAAAAAATAACGTCTCCAGAAGACACTAAAATGGATGTTGAGATCCAAGAAATTATTCTAGAACCTGGATCACAAACAGGAACTACAGAAGTAGATCAGGCCAGGGATAAAACGGTAAGAAGTAAAAAAAAAATCTCAGCAAAAAATATCTTTATTAAAATATTACTTTTTTTCTTATTTAAGATAAAACAAGCACGAACATTCTCATTGGGACGATCAGGTGAAGAAGACCTGGAAAAATCACAAGCAGCAACAATTGAAGATGTATCAATGGTAGAAATTTCTCAGTTGACCTCAGAAGAACAAGAGTCAGATATATTCTCCGACCGATCAATATCACTCGACCTACAGCAAGAAGATGTACAGGAAATTTCATCTCTGGATCTTCAAGAATTACGTACCATGGATTCCGCTCAGCAAATTAGTCAGAAGCAGACCATCCAACTATTGGAAGAACTTCAAATCTGCGTTGCCGGAATTCAAGAGAACATCCTAATGGACAGCACGAAAGAAGCTGAAAGTTTCCAAAAATCATCTCTCCAGGAAACTCTCGTAACTCCTCTAGCCAATGTACAGAGATGCATTGCTGAGATCAAAGATATTCTTGTGATGGAGACTACTCAAAGTATCTCCAGTGAGAACTTCGTGGCGCTTCAAAAACTCGCCACTCCAATGCAGGAAGTTGTCAAACACTTAAAAACAGTGTCGAGTCAGGAAGTCGTTGAGCCTGTGGAATCCATGTCCACCCAGGATAACCTGAGTCTGCTAAAAACAGTGGCTCATCCTCTGCAAGAACTTCAAAACTGCATTGCCACTTTGAGAGAGGAACCTCTTGTTATTGAACAAACGGGAAATGTTACATCTCTGGACTCTCTCACTATCGCCAAACCTATCAAAGAACTCAGGGATTGTGTGGCTGCTATTCTGGCTAATGTCGTAGAACCCAGTGAAGATATCTCTACAATGGAAGATATCTCTGCCCTCAAAACAATTGCTGAAGATGTGGCAGAAATTCGAGATGATGCTGCAATTGTCCAGGAACCAGGAATCTCATCCGAGATTTCAGATGAGATCCCAACTATCAGTACAGAAGACAGGAAAGTTTACGCTCAACAATTACTGACTGATCTTGAACACAATCTGGCATCCGTGAGGCAACAATGCGTTCTCGAAGAAGCCCAATCCCTTTCTGAGAAAAGTCCATCTTTGATGGAGGCCCTGGCCAAACCTATTGAGGAAGTAGAAAAATGTTTGGCTACCATCAAAATGCAGAAAGTCCATGAAGAAATTGGGAAGGAGTCACAAGTTGAAGTAATTTCTGATCTTCACGATTTGGCCATTCCTCTGCAAAAACTAGAACAAAGCATCGCAACAGTACAGGAAGAAATCCTTACAGAAACTTCTGAATCTATTTCGGGACAACAAGAAGTACCCCAGCTTTTATCTGTCATACAACCTCTAGAAGACTTAAGGACCTGCGTAAGTATTGTCGAGCACTTTATTGTAGACCAGAAAGCTCCTCCAGTTTCAATTGATAAAGCCCAGGCAATATCCAATCATGAAATTCTTCAGAACTTTGTCAATTGTGTGGCTAAAATCAAGGAAGAAGGAAATCTGGAAGATCTTCAAAAACTTTCTTTCTCTTCCAAAAACGAAAATTTATTGAATACAGTAGCTTCTGTTCAAAAATTAAACAAGTGTTTGGCTGAGATTGCGACAAGCCCAGAAATCAACCAGATCTTCACTGATGCAACTCTGGAAGACATTGAAATGCTGAAGAAAATTCCTGAAGCTCTGAAAATTGTTCAAGAAAGTTCATCAGTTCAATTTCCTCCTGAAATGCTCTCAAATGCAAAGAGTATCTCTGAATTACTAGAATGCATCGAAAAGATGAACATTGACAGTTTAAATAATATCTTGGAACTCAAATCCCTTGATAATTCTTTGCTAGTACAATCTCTGATAGAGTCTTTACAGAAAATATTTGGGATGCAAAAACATCGAGAAATTCCTGAAGATTTTTGCAATCATCTCAACGGTTTTGAGAAATCCTTAGTCCTTCTAGAAGGTGATAAAATACCAGATCCTCTGAATTTAATTGAAAACACTTTGAGTAAAATTAAAGATGATGTGAAAGTCTTGAATGATTTGCCTAACGTTAGTTTGAGTGATCACGAAATAACCACAAAGATCCAATGTATTCTTGAGGACATTGAGGATCTTGAATCCAATCTTTATATTAATAAATCATTTATTCGGCAACAAGCTGACAGTAAAGAAGATCAACATTTGAATATCGAAGAGGTAGAAAAAGTATTGTCGTCAATTGTTCCTCTGAAAAAAGATCTAATCAAAATTCAGAAATCAAGAGAAAAATTGAGTAAAATTTTAATTGAAAATTGTGCAAATAAAATCAATAAGTGCCTAAATTCTGTAGAGAAAATTTGCAGAAATTCAAATTTAGACACTATACAAAAGCTCTGCCTTTCCGAATTAGAACCATCCTTAAATCAACTTTTGAGTTCTATGGATTCTTTCAAGATTGAGAATATTCAAGAACCTCTTCATGAAAGTCAAATTACTGACTTAAGAGATAAGATGTTAGATTCTCAAACTTGTATAGTACTCTTCGAAGCAACTCTACTGGCAAACATTCAAAGGAATAACGTTACGAACATTCGAGACATTATTAAGCCCATCGAAAAGCTTAAAGAATCTATTGAGGGAGTGCAAAGAGTTCTTCTAGAAGAGCATCCAGAACCATCAAATATCTTAATATCCGCCTCTCAAATAGAAGTCTCCTTAATTGCACTTAGGGCTGAACTCATTAGAGTAGAAAGTGATTTGATACCAGAAAATGACTTACAACAGCTTTTGCTACCCATTCAGAAAGTTTATTCTCTGATAAACGAAACTGAGTACAAACTGAATCTGGAAAGAGAAAGCTCCTTCGCAGATGAGCTAAATGGATTATCTCAAAAACTCGAACTCGCACAAGATAAAATTTTAAACAAAAATCAATCTCAAATTAGTCTTGAAGATTTGATGATCATTCATAAAATCAGTTCCCCATTAAATGAAATTAAAAAAGTAATTACTACAGCCGTTAATGAATGCCAAGATTCCCGACAACTCTCAACAACTAAAGAATTACATGACTCATTATGCATCTTAGAAGGAGCGATAAACGAAATACACATGTCAGAAGACGTTGAAAGAAAAAATATTAAGAAAATAAAACTTGAAACACCACAAGGCTTTGAATGCATGGAACAAACTTCAAAAGAAGAAAATCAAGAACCTCAAGTTGCAGAAGTAGAAGAAGAACAAGAATCTGCAAAAGCAAAACTTCAAGCAAGAAAGGAATCTGAAGATTTAGAGAAGCCTCAAACAGCAGAAGCTGAGGAAGCACAGAAGGCAGAAAAGGCAAAACTTCAAGCAAGGAAGGAATCTCAAGATTCGGAAAAGCCTCAAACTGCAGAAGCTGAGGAAGCACAGAAGGCAGAAAAGGCAAAACTTGAAGCAAGGAAGGAATCTGAAGATTTAGAAAAGCCTCAAACTGCAGAAGCTCAGGAAGCACAGAAGGCAGAAAAGGCGAAACTTCAAGCAAGGAAGGAATCTGAAGATTTAGAGAAGCCTCAAACTGCAGAAGCTAAGGACGCACAGAAAGCAGAAAAGGCAAAACTTCAAGCAAGGAAGGAATCTGAAGATTTAGAAAAGCCTCAAACTGCAGAAGCTGAGGAAGCACAGAAGGCAGAAAAGGCAAAACTTGAAGCAAGGAAGGAATCTGAAGATTTAGAGAAGCCCCAAACAGCAGAAGCTGAGGAAGCACAGAAGGCAGAAAAGGCAAAACTTCAAGCAAGGAAGGAATCTGAAGATTTAGAAAAGCCTCAAGCTGCAGTAGCTCAGGCAGCACAAAAGGCAGAAAAGGCGAAACTTCAAGCAAGAAAGGAATCTGAAGATTTGGAAAAGCCTCAAACTGCAGAAGCTGAGGAAGCACAGAAGGCAGAAAAGGCAAAACTTGAAGCAAGGAAGGAATCTGAAGATTTAGACAAGCCTCAAACTGCAGAAGCTGAGGAAGCACAAAAGGCAGAAAAGGCAAAACTTCAAGCAAGAAAGGAATCTGAAGATTTAGAGAAACCTCAAACTGCAGAAGCTCAGGAAGCACAGAAGGCAGAAAAGGCAAAACTTAAAGCAAGGAAGGAATCTGAAGATTTAGAAAAGCCTCAAGCTGCAGTAGCTCAGGCAGCACAAAAGGCAGAAAAGGCGAAACTTCAAGCAAGAAAGGAATCTGAAGATTTGGAAAAGCCTCAAACTGCAGAAGCTGAGGAAGCACAGAAGGCAGAAAAGGCAAAACTTGAAGCAAGGTTTGAATCTGAAGATTTAGAAAAGCCTCAAACTGCAGAAGCTGAGGAAGCACAAAAGGCAGAAAAGGCAAAACTTCAAGCAAGAAAGGAATCTGAAGATTTAGAGAAGCCTCAAACTGCAGAAGCTCAGGAAGCACAGAAGGCAGAAAAGGCAAAACTTAAAGCAAGGAATGAATCTGAAGATTTGGAAAAGCCTCAAGCTGCAGAAGCTCAGGAAGCACAGAAGGCAGAAAAGGCGAAACTTCAAGCAAGAAAGGAATCTGAAGATTTGGAAAAGCCTCAAACTGCAGAAGCTGAGGAAGCACAGCAGGCAGAAAAGGCAAAACTTGAAGCAAGGAAGGAATCTGAAGATTTGGAAAAGCCTCAAACTGCAGAAGCTGAGGAAGCACAGAAGGCAAAAAAGGCAAAACTTGAAGCAAGGTTTGAATCTGAAGATTTAGAGAAGCCTCAAACTGCAGAAGCTGAGGAAGCACAAAAGGCAGAAAAGGCAAAACTTCAAGCAAGAAAGGAATCTGAAGATTTAGAGAAGCCTCAAACTGCAGAAGCTCAGGAAGCACAGAAGGCAGAAAAGGCAAAACTTAAAGCAAGGAAGAAATCTGAAGATTTGGAAAAGCCTCAAGCTGCAGAAGCTCAGGAAGCACAGAAGGCAGAAAAGGCGAAACTTCAAGCAAGAAAGGAATCTGAAGATTTGGAAAAGCCTCAAACTGCAGAAGCTCAGGAAGCACAGAAGGCAGAAAAGGCAAAACTTGAAGCAAGAAAGGAATCTGAAGATTTGGAAAAGCCTCAAACTGCAGAAGCTCAGGAAGCACAGAAGGCAGAAAAGGCAAAACTTGAAGCAAGAAAGGAATCTGAAGATTTAGAGAAGCCTCAAACTGCAGAAGCTGAGGAAGCACAGAAGGCAGAAAAGGCAAAACTTCAAGCAAGGAAGGAATCTGAAGATTTAGAGAAGCCTCAAACTGCAGAAGCTGAGGAAGCACAGAAGGCAGAAAAGGCAAAACTTCAAGCAAGGAAGGAATCTGAAGATTTAGAGAAGCCTCAAACTGCAGAAGCTGAGGAAGCGCAGAAGGCAGAAAAGGCGAAACTTCAAGCAAGAAAAGAATCTGAAGATTTGGAAAAGCCTCAAACTGCAGAAGCTGAGGAAGCACAGAAGGCAGAAAAGGCAAAACTTGAAGCAAGGAAGGAATCCGAAGATTTAGAAAAGCCTCAAACTGCAGAAGCTGAGGAAGTACAGAAGTCAGAAAAGGCGAAACTTCAAGCAAGAAAGGAATCTGAAGATTTTGAAAAGCCTCAAACTGCAGAAGCTGAGGAAGTACAGAAGGCAGAAGAGGCGAAACTTCAAGCAAGAAAGGAATCTGAAGATTTGGAAAAGCCTCAAACTGCAGAAGCTGAGGAAGCACAGAAGGCAGAAAAGGCAAAACTTCAAGCAAGAAAAGAATCTGAAGATTTGGAAAAGCCTCAAACTGCAGAAGCTGAGGAAGCACAGAAGGCAGAAAAGGCAAAACTTCAAGTAATGAAGGAATCTGAAGATTTGGAAAAGCCTCAAACTGCAGAAGCTGAGGAAGCACAGAAGGCAGAAAAGGCAAAACTTCAAGCAAGAAAGGAATCTGAAGATTTGGAAAAGCCTCAAACTGCAGAAGCTGAGGAAGCGCAGAAGGCAGAAAAGGCGAAACTTCAAGCAAGAAAAGAATCTGAAGATTTGGAAAAGCCTCAAACTGCAGAAGCTGAGGAAGCACAGAAGGCAGAAAAGGCAAAACTTGAAGCAAGGAAGGAATCCAAAGATTTAGAAAAGCCTCAAACTGCAGAAGCTGAGGAAGTCCAGAAGTCAGAAAAGGCGAAACTTCAAGCAAGAAAGGAATCTGAAGATTTGGAAAAGCCTCAAACTGCAGAAGCTCAGGAAGCACAGAAGGCAGAAAAGGCGAAACTTCAAGCAAGAAAGGAATCTGAAGATTTGGAAAAGCCTCAAACTGCAGAAGCTGAGGAAGCACAGAAGGCAGAAAAGGCGAAACTTCAAGCAAGGAAGGAATCTGAAGATTTAGAAAAGCCTCAAACTGCAGAAGCTCAGGAAGCACAGAAGGCAGAAAAGGCGAAACTTCAAGCAAGGAAGGAATCTGAAGATTTAGAAAAGCCTCAAACAGCTGAAGCTCTGGAAGCACAGAAGGCAGAAAAGGCGAAACTTCAAGCAAGAAAGGAATCTGAAGATTTGGAAAAGCCTCAAACTGCAGAAGCTCAGGAAGCACAGAAGGCAGAAAAGGCGAAACTTCAAGCAAGGAAGGAATCTGAAGATTTAGAAAAGCCTCAAACAGCTGAAGCTCTGGAAGCACAGAAGGCAGAAAAGGCGAAACTTCAAGCAAGAATGGAATCTGAAGATTTGGAAAAGCCTCAAACTGCAGAAGCTCAGGAAGCACAGAAGGCAGAAAAGGCAAAACTTGAAGCAAGGAAGAAATCTGAAGATTTAGAAAAGCCTCAAACTGCAGAAGCTCAGGAAGCACAGAAGGCAGAAAAGGCGAAACTTCAAGCAAGAATGGAATCTGAAGATTTGGAAAAGCCTCAAACTGCAGAAGCTCAGGAAGCACAGAAGGCAGAAAAGGCAAAACTTGAAGCAAGGAAGAAATCTGAAGATTTAGAAAAGCCTCAAACTGCAGAAGCTCAGGAAGCACAGAAGGCAGAAAAGGCGAAACTTCAAGCAAGAAAGGAATCTGAAGATTTGGAAAAGCCTCAAACAGCAGAAGCTCAGGAAGCACAGAAGGCAGAAAAGGCGAAACTTCAAGCAAGAAAAGAATCTGAAGATTTGGAAAAGCCTCAAACAGCAGAAGCTCAGGAAGCACAGAAGGCAGAAAAGGCAAAACTTCAAGCAAGGAAGGAATCTGAAGATTTAGAAAAGCCTCAAACTGCAGAAGCTGAGGAAGTCCAGAAGTCAGAAAAGGCGAAACTTCAAGCAAGAAAGGAATCTGAAGATTTTGAAAAGCCTCAAACTGCAGAAGCTGAGGAAGTACAGAAGGCAGAAGAGGCGAAACTTCAAGCAAGAAAGGAATCTGAAGATTTGGAAAAGCCTCAAACTGCAGAAGCTGAGGAAGCACAGAAGGCAGAAAAGGCGAAACTTCAAGCAAGGAAGGAATCTGAAGATTTAGAAAAGCCTCAAACTGCAGAAGCTCAGGAAGCACAGAAGGCAGAAAAGGCGAAACTTCAAGCAAGGAAGGAATCTGAAGATTTAGAAAAGCCTCAAACAGCTGAAGCTCTGGAAGCACAGAAGGCAGAAAAGGCGAAACTTCAAGCAAGAATGGAATCTGAAGATTTGGAAAAGCCTCAAACTGCAGAAGCTCAGGAAGCACAGAAGGCAGAAAAGGCGAAACTTCAAGCAAGGAAGGAATCTGAAGATTTAGAAAAGCCTCAAACAGCTGAAGCTCTGGAAGCACAGAAGGCAGAAAAGGCGAAACTTCAAGCAAGAATGGAATCTGAAGATTTGGAAAAGCCTCAAACTGCAGAAGCTCAGGAAGCACAGAAGGCAGAAAAGGCAAAACTTGAAGCAAGGAAGAAATCTGAAGATTTAGAAAAGCCTCAAACTGCAGAAGCTGAGGAAGCACAGAAGGCAGAAGAGGCGAAACTTCAAGCAAGAAAGGAATCTGAAGATTTGGAAAAGCCTCAAACAGCAGAAGCTCAGGAAGCACAGAAGGCAGAAAAGGCGAAACTTCAAGCAAGAAAAGAATCTGAAGATTTAGAAAAGCCTCAAACTGCAGAAGCTCAGGAAGCACAGAAGGCAGAAAAGGCAAAACTTCAAGCAAGGAAGGAATCTGAAGATTTAGAAAAGCCTCAAACTGCAGAATCTGAGGAAGCACAAAAGGCAGAAAAGGCAAAACTTGAAGCAAGAAAGGAATCTGAAGATTTGGAAAAGCCTCAAACTGCAGAAGCTGAGGAAGCACAGAAGGCAGAAAAGGCAAAACTTCAAGCAAGGAAGGAATCTGAAGATTTGGAAAAGCCTCAAACTGCAGAATCTGAGGAAGCACAGAAGGCAGAAAAGGCAAAACTTAAAGCAAGGAAGAAATCTGAAGATTTAGAAAAGCCTCAAACTGCAGAAGCTGAGGAAGCACAGAAGACAGAAAAGGCGAAACTTCAAGCAAGAAAGAAATCTGAAGATTTGGAAAAGCCTCAAACTGCAGAAGCTCAGGAAGCACAGAAGGCAGAAAAGGCAAAACTTGAAGCAAGAAAGGAATCTGAAGATTTGGAAAAGCCTCAAACTGCAGAAACTGAGGAAGCACAGAAGGCAGAAAAGGCAAAACCTCAAGCAAGGAGGGAATCTGAAGATTTGAAAAAGCCTCAAACAGCAGAAGCTGAGAATGCACAGAAGGCAGAAAAGGCAAAACTTAAAGCAAGGAAGAAATCTGAAGATTTAGAAAAGCCTCAAACTGCAGAAGCTCAGAAAGCACAGAAGGCAGAAAAGGCAAAACTTGAAGCAAGGAAGGAATCTGAAGATTTGGAAAACCCTCAAACAGCAGAAGCTGAGGACGCGCAGAAGGCAGAAGAGGCGAAACTTCAAGCAAGAAAAGAATCTGAAGATTTAGAAAAGCCTCAAACTGCAGAAGCTGAGGAAGCACAGAAGACAGAAAAGGCGAAACTTCAAGCAAGGAAGGAATCTGAAGATTTGGAAAAGCCTCAAACTGCAGAAGCTGAGGAAGCACAGAAGGCAGAAGAGGCGAAACTTCAAGCAAGGAAAGATTCTGGTGATTTCGAGAAACCTCAAGAAGGTGCAGTTGAAGAAACTCCGAAAGCGGAGAAAGCCAAGATCAAAGCCAGAAAATCGTCAGAGGAAACAGAGAAGCCCCAAGAAGCTGCTGTTGAAGAAGGTCCTAAAGGAGAAAAAGCCCAAATTGAGGCCAGAAAGAAATCTGAGGAAATTGAGAAACCTCAAGAAGCTGCTGTTGAAGAATCTCCCAAAGCTGAGAAAGCCAAGATCAAAGCTAGAAAAGCGTCAGAGGAAACTGAGAAACCCCAAGAAGCTGCTGTTGAAGAAGGTCCGAAAGCAGAGAAGGCCCAAATTAAGGCCAGAAAGAAATCGGAGGATATCGAGAAACCTCAAGAAGCTGCAGTTGAAGAATCTCCCAAAGCTGAGAAAGCCAAGATCAAAGCCAGAAAATCGTCAGAGGAAACAGAGAAGCCCCAAGAAGCTGCTGTTGAAGAAGGTCCTAAAGCAGAAAAAGCCCAAATTGAGGCCAGAAAGAAATCTGAGGAAATTGAGAAACCTCAAGAAGCTGCAGTTGAAGAATCTCCCAAAGCTGAGAAAGCCAAGATCAAAGCTAGAAAAGCGTCAGAGGAAACTGAGAAGCCCCAAGAAGCTGCTGTTGAAGAAGGTCCGAAAGCAGAGAAGGCCCAAATTAAGGCCAGAAAGAAATCGGAGGATATCGAGAAACCTCAAGAAGCTGCAGTTGAAGAATCTCCCAAAGCTGAGAAAGCCAAGATCAAAGCCAGAAAATCGTCAGAGGAAACAGAGAAGCCCCAAGAAGCTGCTGTTGAAGAAGGTCCTAAAGCAGAAAAAGCCCAAATTGAGGCCAGAAAGAAATCTGAGGAAATTGAGAAACTTCAAGAAGCTGCAGTAGAAGAAACTCCCAAAGCAGAGAAAGTCAAGATCAAAGCTAGAAAAGCGTCAGAGGAAACAGAAAAGCCCCAAGAAGCTGCTGTTGAAGAAGGTCCTAAAGCAGAAAAAGCCCAAATTAAATCCAAAAAGAAATCGGAGGAAATTGAGAAACCTCAAGAAGCTGCAGTTGAAGAATCTCCCAAAGCTGAGAAAGCCAAGATCAAAGCTAGAAAAGCGTCAGAGGAAACTGAGAAACCCCAAGAAGCTGCTGTTGAAGAAGGTCCGAAAGCAGAGAAGGCCCAAATTAAGGCCAGTAAGAAATCGGAGGATATCGAGAAACCTCAAGAAGCTGCAGTTGAAGAATCTCCCAAAGCTGAGAAAGCCAAGATCAAAGCTAGAAAAGCGTCAGAGGAAACTGAGAAACCCCAAGAAGCTGCTGTTGAAGAAGGTCCGAAAGCAGAGAAGGCCCAAATTAAGGCCAGAAAGAAATCTGAGGAAATTGAGAAACCTCAAGAAGCTTCAGTTGAAGAAACTCCCAAAACGGAGAAAGCTAAGATCAAAGCTAGAAAAACGTCAGAGGAAACAGAAAAGTCCCAAGAAGCTGCTGTTGAAGAAGGTCCTAAAGCAGAAAAAGCCCAAATTAAATCCAAAAAGAAATCGGAGGAAATTGAGAAACCTCAAGAAGCTGCAGTTGAAGAATCTCCCAAAGCTGAGAAAGCCAAGATCAAAGCCAGAAAAGCGTCAGAGGAAACAGAGAAGCCCCAAGAAGCTGCTGTTGAAGAAGGTCCTGAAGCAGAAAAAGCCCAAATTAAGGCCAGAAAGAAATCTGAGGAAATTGAGAAACCTCAAGAAGCTGCGGTTGAAGAAACTCCCAAAGCAGAGAAAGCCAAGATCACAGCCAGAAAAGCGTCAGAGGAAACAGAGAAGCCCCAAGAAGTTACTGTTGAAGAAGGTCCTAAAGCAGAGAAGGCCCAAATTAAGTCCAGAAAGACATCGGAGGAAATCGAGAAACCTCAAGAAGCTGCAGTCGAAGAATCTCCCAAAGCTGAGAAAGCCAAGATCAAAGCTAGAAAAACGTCAGAGGAAACAGAAAAGCCTCAAGAAGCTGCTGTTGAAGAAGGCCCTAAAGCTGAAAAAGCCCAAATTGAGTCCAGAAAGAAATCTGAGGAAATTGAGAAACCTCAAGAAGCTGCAGCTGAAGAATCTCCCAAAGCTGAGAAAGCCAAGATCAAAGCTAGAAAATCGTCAGAGGAAACAGAAAAACCCCAAGAAGCTGCTGTTGAAGAAGGTCCTAAAGCAGAAAAAGCCCAAATTAAGTCCACAAAGAAATCGGAGGAAATTGAGAAACCTCAAGAAGCTGCAATTGAAGAAACTCCCAAAGCTGAGAAAGCCAAGATCAAAGCTAGAAAAGCGTCAGAGGAAACAGAAAAGCCCCAAGAAGTTGCTGTTGAAGAAGGTCCTAAAACAGAAAAAGCCCAAATTAAGGCCAAAAAGAAATCGGAGGAAATTGAGAAACCTCAAGAAGCTGCAGTCGAGGAAACTCCCAAAGCGGAGAAAGCCAAGATCAAAGCTAGAAAAGCGTCAAAGGAAACAGAAAAGCCCCAAGAAGCTGCTGTTGAAAAAGGTCCTAAAGCAGAAAAAGCCCAAATTAAGTCCAGAAAGAAATCGGAGGAAATTGAGAAACCTCAAGAAGCTACAGTTGGAGAAACTCCCAAAGCAGAGAAAGCCAAGATCAAAGCTAGAAAAGTATCAGAGGAAACAGAGAAGCCCCAAGAAGCTGCTGTTGAAGAAGTTTCTAAAGCCGAAAATGCTCAAGTTAAAGCAAGAAAAACGTCTGAGAATTTGGATGGTCTTCAGGGTGCAGCTGCTGTAGAAGCTCCAAAAACCAAGGATGCTGAACTTAAAGTCAGGAAGAAATCTGATGATTCAAGTAAAGTAAATGGTCAGTCAGATATTGGTAAGCCTAAAGTGAAGAAAACTAGCGTGAAAACTAAGAAGAAGACTGAAAATCAAGGTGAAAATGGATTTGCTACTAAAAGTGATGAGAAATCTGAACAAGAAGATCTTAAATCGAGATCCAGTAGTGTTGATAAAGTACAAAATGGTGAATTCCTGCATCATACATCGGAATCAGTTATTGGGGATACGAAAAAGATAGCCAACGGAAAATTGCAAGAATCTAAGGCTTTAACTGAAGATGAGGAATATGAGAAACTTTATCAGAAAGCATTGGAAACACGTGCACTCATGGAAGATAACAGAGAATGGACTAGAGTGACTGAGACTGATATTTCCGCTAGAAGAATATCTATCAATAATGATCAGAAACTTACTGAGTCACTAAATAAAGAGATGGATGATCTAAAGAAGATGCAAAAGGATCGTGAAATGAGAAGACGGCCAGCTTTTGAAATGTTCCTAACAAATCGTTCAATGACTGTTGGATCTACTGTGAAGTTATCATGTGCAGCATCTGGACCTGAGTATCAAGTCCAATGGCTTAAGAATGGAAAACCCATTTCCAATGGAAGTAAATATCGTATCCGAGAGAGCAGTGGATTACTTGCCCTTGAAATTCTGGAAGCAACCGTGAACGACAGTGGTGAATACACATGTATTCTGAAGAATAAAAATGGTTCCGTTGAAAGTAGTTCAATGGTAACCATTTATGAAAAGTGTCGAGATGATGATGCCTTTGCACCTCTCTTCACACGAGGGATACGGGGTAAGAATCAATCTTCCTTTTTCAATTCTTTTTTTATAACTGAAGATTCACTGAAAGGAGTACTTTCAGTGATGTTTGATAGATAAGAGAGGGTATGTTCAACTGAGATCAAATTCTAAAGTAGCTGCTATATTAATGTCGACGATTTGGGATGTGTGTTATTTTTTTGTTAATTGTTAAGAGTGTATTAATTTGTTGTTTAATGATCCTCTTTAACAAATCACCCCCGATTTCATTTGACTTGCACTCACATAATTGATTTGTACTCTTACACATGATGTCTTTAAATAGCCCAATCATGACCGTATAGTCGAAATAGATCAATTGGGTGATGCATCTCCCAAGAGGTATGTATACCAATTATGTGGTCGATGCTGAAGAAAAACAACACTAACGAGAACGCATCAGTTGTATCTTTTCTAATCTTTAAATAATGTCTTTTCTATCTTCTTTCAATTCATGAATTGAGTGCGTCAAGTACAATGGCAAATTGCTATCATCCACATCATTAGGCAGTGTCAATGTTAATTATAACACTTGGCAAGCACACACAAGAACTGATTAGGTTGAGGCACTCGATTAAGCCTGAGCGATCGATCTCTTCAGAAGGGTGCAATCAGTGCGTTCTGTCAAGTGCTGCTGACCAGTTCTCAGGTGGTCCCAACAATGGCGGACGTGTTGGTGGAAAAGAAACCGAGTGTAAGTCTCCAAGTGCCTCAATCGATCCTCAAACGCGGGATAACTCCGGATGTTATTCGAAGAAGTCGTAGTCGTCGTAGTCGCAGTGTTACGCCTTTCTTGGCACGACAGGATCGCGAAACTACTCCTTTTGAAATCGGCCAAAATGTTCCTCATACCCTTGTATCAGCACTATGTGTCCTGGATAAGGCTCTTATTATGGATATCTCATCCGATATTGTGGATGATCCTGTTCAAGTGCTCACATCTGACTTCTCCGTCATCGACAGAGCTTCTGTCATGGATATATCACATGGGGACTTTATCCTAGAGTATGAGGAATACGAGGAGGAAATCGCAGATGACGCTAGTATTATGAGTGTCGATGATCGCGCTAGCGAAATGGATGAGAGTGAAACGCGATCTGAACGGTCAGAAAGCGAAGCCCCACTCAGTGAAGCAGAATCCATTGGGACTGATGTAAGCACAGAAGCTGGTGGTGAAGGAGGTGAGCCAGGGCCTAAAAAGAAGAAAGTGGTGAAAAAGAAGGCCGTGAAGAAGCCAGTAGTAGTGGTGAAGAAGAAAGTAGTGAAGAAGGAAGATTCGTCAAAGAAAAAGGCAGGAGGAAAAACAGGTGCCACCCCACCACCAAAAGCTCCACCCAAAAAGCTTGCTGTTGCAGGTGTTTTTGCGCAAGCGGATGCAGCCCCAAAACCACCGAAACCATCTAAACCGCAACCGAAGAAAAAGTCAAAGTCCCCATCGCCAAAGCCAAAGGGAGCTCCACCGACAAAGTCAGCCGAAGAAGCTGCAGAAATAGCCAAGAAGGCACGAGAGCCATCAAAGGAAAAGACACCAGAAGAAGCAGAAGAACCAGAAGAAGAGGAAGAAGAAGAAGGTGAAGAAGAAGGTGAGGAAGAGCAAGAAGAGGAGGGAGGATACGATTACGACGCCGAGGAGGAACAGGAGCCCGAGGAGGAGGAAGAAAAAGTACCTAAATCTCCATCTCCTGTTTACACTGAAGACGATCTCATGGAGCAAGCCCTCATTGCCAAACTCACAGTCTATGAACCAGACTACGATCCAGATATTTGGAGAAAAGTCACAGATGAACCACCACCACCACCCATTCATCTTGAATTCCCGCCAGAAAAACCACGAAAAGGAGCAGTTCCGTACAAGAAAATGACTGAAAAGGAGCGAGATATGGAATTTATAAAGGAACGTGAAGCTAGAAAACCTCCTGTACTGCTCAATCATCTCACGGATCGTACAGTTTGTGAAGGAACTCCAGTGAAACTAAGTTGCAGTGTCTCAGGTCCAGATGTTCAGGTGAAGTGGCTTAGAAATGGATATGTTTTGGAGAAGAAGCCTGGAATCAAGACCACATCAACGGATGGTCATCTTGTGCTAGAGCTACTGAACCCAACTCCACAGGATTCTGGAATGTATGCATGCGTTGTGAAGAACAAGAATGGCGAAATGTCCACAGAAGCCAATGTGACTGTATATCAACTCGCGGAAGATCTTCACGTGATTCCGACAATTATCTCAGCTAAAGGTATCCTCATTGTGATGTTTCTCATTTGTAACTTCCTCTGTATATTTTTGTACCTATTTTTTAAACAGGTCAAATGTGAAAATTTTCATTTAAATAACTCATAAGTTAAAATAAAAAGTCTTATTTCCCAAATTAAATCCCTATTAATTGTCGGTCTCAGAAGTTGAGTTACTCTAAAGTTTTTATTCTTCAGATTCTTACGACATCTATACTGATGAACTTATTGTGGAGTTTCATATCCGTGGTCAACCCCGACCACAATTGGAATGGGTCAAGGATGCTGTTGCTTTGGAAATAAATGATCCGCGTTACCGAGTAGTTCACGAAGGAAATCTCTGCCAGTTGCTCATATCTAAACCGACAATCTCAGATAGTGGCAAGTACGTTTGCTTTGCCTCAAATGCAGCTGGAAAAATTGAAGCTTCGCATTGGGTGTCCTTCGAGGGGAAGGAAGCAGTAACTCACGTAGCAGGCATCTTCCATGCTCACTCCAAAAAATCTCTCGAAGAGATCACTGAAGAGCTCATGCCACATATAACTTTACCACCACATGATCTACTATCGGGAGAACCTGGTGAGAAGCCAAAAAAGGAGAAACCTGCTGCTAAGGGTGTTAAAGGGGGTCCAAAAGCTGCAGCTGCTGCAGCAGCTATGGGCAAAGGTCGTCGTCGAGAGGAGACACTTCTTCACAGGAAGATCCTCACTTTCTCCAATAGTCTGCGCGACAGGACAACAACGGTGGGAACAAAATTAAAACTAGTCACTACAGTAATTGGTCCTGAACCAAATATTAAATGGACTAAGGATGGCATTGGCATTGCACCAAGTCCACGCTTTAAGAATTCAACTAAGGAAGGCTTTGCTTGTATCGAACTAAGTGATCTGACTGTGGAGGACTCTGGAACCTACACCTGTACAGCAAAGAATGCTGCTGGTGAAATATCCACATCAGCAGTTGTGACAGTTTACGCAGTAGAGGAGGCCGATGCTGTTGCCCCAATCTTTACTTTGCCAATTAATGGTGAGCCCAATTGGTGTTCTATAATTAAGTGGGACAAAGATTGAGAGCTAATTTTATTGGCCTGAAATACTTGATGTACCTCTTTAATTGTTTTTCAATCACAAAGAATTTTTTAATGAATTTTTGAAGAGAGATCAAAGGGTTTGAGAAGGTGCATGCTTACAATAGAATTCTTTTAGTTGATCAATATTTTATATAATAAAATTGTATGAGGTTTCATCAAATATCGCCAACATTATTATATAAATATTAATAATTTTGGTAAACGATTGAAAGCCAAAATACCATAAATTAACTCTTTGATATCTTATTCCTATAAATCACTCGTTAAATCTTGAATAACTTAATTAATTACCCAATAGTTATACAACATAGTCAATTGATTCTATTTTGGGGTACTTTTAGATACTTATCATGTTGCGGAGAATGATTTGATTCTCTCGTGTAAGGTGCGCGCTCATCCCCGTCCAACAATAGTTTGGCTCAAAGATGAGCAAGATATGGCACCAGATGAGAGAATTCAGCAGGTGGAGCATGCAAATGGGGTGTGTGAATTGTTAATTCACGCCCCAACCACCAAGGACAGTGGCACTTACTCTTGCCGAGCCACCAATTATAAGGGTACTCAGAAAGTGTCTCACAGAACTACTGTGGAAGCCAAACCGTACTCAACAGTTGAAATTCAACCACGCGAAGAGCCATCAAAAGCTAAAGGACGCAAACTGGGGAAGAAAAAGGAAAAAGCTACTTCAACTGGAATTCCCAATGCCAGACTTTCATTGGTATTCCAATCCTATCTCACAAGTCGCACCGTCAAGGAGGGTCAACCTGTGAAACTATCGTGCTTTGTGGCAGGACCTGATCCAAATGTGAAGTGGCTAAAGGATGGAGCAGGATTTGCACCATCCCCCGTAATTAAAGTGAATAACGCTGATGGATTCTTAACATGTAGTTTCCTTAGTCCAAAAGTTGATGATTCTGGAGAATATTCAGTCGTAGCTAAGAACTCTGCTAGCACAATTACTTGCTCTTGCCGTTTGGATGTCTATTCAGCCAATATCACATCGGATTTCCCGCCGATGTTCACTAGGGCTCTCAAAGGTACTAAACCTGACTTACCTTTGTGAACCCTAATAAAACCAAGTTCTTATATTTCAGATAACTATCACATTAACACAAATGAATTGGTGATTGATGGGCACATCCGTGGACAACCTATGCCGAGAGTTTCATGGATGAGGGACGGTCAGACCATTAATCCTGATGGTACTTTCCAACAATTTGAGCATGATAATGGAAACATCGAATTCGTTATCAGTGATCCTCAGCGTCATCACAGTGGACGCTATATTTGCCAACTGGAGAACCATATGGGCAAGGCAGAATTATCTCACTTCGTTCTGTTCGAGGGCCGTGAAATGTGTGAAACTGAACCTGTTCATGGAGTTTTCCACATAGATCACCAGAAGATCCGTGAGAAAGAAGAGGCACATCGCAAAGCTCACGAAGAAGCTTTGCATCCTGTTGCTCCCCGTAGGGTGTCTGCAGCAGTAGAAGCAGCAACAGAGGAAACAACAGAATCTCCACGAAAAACTGTATCAAAGACACCAAGTCGCCTTGAGAAAATAAACGCCGATGCCAGGACAAAGCTGTCCTTCTCAGCTCCACTGACTAATCGTGTGTGTGCTGTTGGGTCTAAAGTAAAGCTCTCATGCTACGTTGAAGGTTACAATCCCCACTTTGAGTGGTACAAGAATAACAGCCCTGTAAACTACTCCACAACTGTAAGGAACTCTAGTCGTGATGGCTTGGGTATCTTGGAGTTCTTTGACGCTCAACTTGAAGACACAGGAGAGTATAAATGTGTTGTGAAGAATATTGCAGGAGAGATCAACTCAACAGCAACCTTGATGGTCTATGAAGATAGAAAGGATGTGGAAGTCCCTCCTACCTTTGTCATTGGTCTTAAGGGTAAGTTTACACCTAACGCTTTTTCTAGAACATTTGTAATAAATATCTTTCATATCTCTTTGCAGATAGGTACTTGTTCGATCGCAATGAGATCCTCATGGAGTGTCATGTCCGTGGAGATCCCACACCTAAAATAACCTGGCTGAGGGAGGGTGAACCCCTGAAAGGAGATCGCTTTAAAGTCTTCGAACTCCCAGATGGAGTATGCCATCTCTTGATTACTGAGCCAGTTCCCAAAGATAGTGGTGTCTATGCGTGTATCGCAGAAAACAAACTCCAAACTGTTCAAACTGCCCACTATTTGGTCTTTGAGGGCAGAGAAGCTGAATTGCGTAAGTTGATGCCGAGCCCTGAGCCAGAGAAGCCTAAAGAGGCACCAAAGAGGAAGCCTGTAGGCAAGAAGGGTAAGGCAAAGGCTGCTAAGGCAGAAGCTGGAGCTCCGGTTGACATGAAGAACCGATTGACCTTTGTGGCTCATCTTGCTGATAGAACTGTACCCGTTGGAGGCAAACTCAAGCTTTTCTGCATCGTCAATGGACCTGAGCCACAGATTAAGTGGACCAAGAATAACTGTGGCGTTGTTGTTGGACCTCGTGTAAAGAACGGCACAAAGGAGAACAATGCATTGATTGATATCCTTAATGTTTTGCCTGAAGATGCTGGAGAATGGAAATGTACAGCAAAGAATGCAGCTGGAGAAATTTCAACAACGTGCAATTTAACGGTGTTTGAACCCCCACCTGTTGATGTTATTCCACCCACATTCTCTCGGCCAATTGCTGGTAAATTGCATGTATTGTGTCTCAATATTGATCCCTCCGAATGGAGGGTTTCTGTGAAAATTATCATAACTTGTGTTCAGTGTCTTGTGATTCCTCTTGTCGTCTGTGGACCCCTACAGTGGTAAGTCATAGAAGAGTTTTTTTTTGTTTGATGCTTCTGAAATTGATTTCCCATTAAATCTTCCTCTTGTGCTCTTGTAACGATCTCAGTTGAAAATATCACATTTGTCTTGTTAATTGAGCTCCCCAGAGGAGCAGACTAATTTTATAAAATCACAATGTGACATTCAGTAGACTCTCTTCCTGGTTTTTAATGAGGTGAGACACTCATGCGCAATTACCCAGTTAATTGATGAGCTAATCGAAGGGTAATTGAGACGTGATTATTGTCATTCAAACGTTGGTATTGTGCAGTGCAAGATGGAGCTTAAGACGGAGGCACCAAGAAAACCTCGTGGAAAAAAGCGAGGCCAGAAAAAGAAGGAAGTATCCGATGTTCTAGCAGGGGATACTACACCCCTATTTCTCACTCATCTCACAAATCGAACCATTGAAGAAGGGATACCAATAAAATTTTCCTGTTTTGCAATGGGACCAGAATTAAACGTAAAATGGTTTAAGAATGGTGAACCCTATGTACCAATATCCCCAGTTAAAATGTCCAGTGACGATGGACTAATTGTGCTAGAGTTTCTAAGTCCCACAAAAGCTGATTCAGGACGGTACAAAGTTAACGTTTTTAATGCAGCTGGAACAATATCATCAACAGCTTTTCTGGAAATTTATTCCACAAAAGGAACCACAGTTACAGCAGATCTTCCTCCGGTATTTACCAGTTCAATGAAAGGTAAAAGGTGATCTTTCGGTGAAACCTAACAGGAAAGAAGAAAAAAAGGGTCTACTGAAATCACAAAGTGACTAACCTATGTCTATCCCCATGTAATATCATGAAACTTTATCCTATTTCAGATTCATTTCATCCAGACACAAATGAAATTATCCTTGAATGTTTTGTCACGGGAAATCCTACCCCTGAAATATCATGGTACAGAGACAATGTTGAGATCACAACCACTGACAAATTCGCCCTCATCTCAGACAATAAGCTCAGAAAATTGATCATATCTCATCCTGATAGTTCGGATAGTGGTCTTTATTCCTGCAAGTTGCGCAACAATGAGCAACAACAGGAAGTTTCGTGCCATGTTGATGTTAATTCATTAATTGGCATGCCAAAGCCCAAAAAGGAACCCAAGCCTGAGATTGCAGATGAGGATCTGTTGCAGAGGAAAAAACCCTCGAAGGAGGAAAAAGTTCTCGAAGAAGTCAAAAAGCCCCAGAGTAAAGCTGAAAGAATGCGCAATGAGGAGAAAAATAAATTGGTCTTTGAGGTGTATTTGAAGAATGTCACGGCGAATGAAGGATCTATGGTAAAATTGATGTGTTGCGTTCGTGGACATGAGCCAAGAGTCACTTGGCGCCGGAATGGCCAAGAAATTCCCCTAGATGCCACCAAGTATTCCACCGAGAGTCGCAATGGGATATTTTCGCTCACCATCAAAAATGTGACCCACTCCGATGCTGGTGAATATTCGTGCCGAATTGAAAATGCCATCAACACAATATATTCGTCATCGAAGGTGATCGTCAATGAGAAAGTCCAAACGAAAGAACTTCCCATTGTACTTTCGGATAAGTTATTAGGTCAGTAGATTGTGCATTGAAGATATTCAATATCTCCCTAATTGCTAGGTTTCTTCTTTTCAGATTTCTATGATGAGAAAACCAATCAACTGATTTTCGAATGTATGATTAGAGGATCACCCAAAATATCCTGGTTTAGGGATAACAGGCCTCTTCAGGACGATAGAATTGAATATTTCTCAGATGCAAGTGGTATTAATAGGCTCATAATCAACAAACCGAAAGCTGAAGATAGTGGACACTACTCCTGCCGCATTCAAGATGGTTCCTTTGACCTTAAACTCGATCATCACCTATCTTTCGATGGAAGAAAGATCATTCGAGGGAAGCATCTAGAAAAGATTCATCAAACCTCAGAAAAACCAGAAAAGTCTCACACAGCATTTAGACATAGGGATACCAAGAAGAAACCTCACTTTACTACACCTTTAATGGACAGAACAGCAGCTGAAGGATCAACAATCAAGCTAATAGCTAGCGTGATAAGTGATGTAGATTCAGAAATCAGCTGGTCTAAAAATCACATTCCACTTGGGAGCTCTTCCCGGCATCGGACCACCTTCAAAGATGGCTTGGCAACATTGGAAATCTTTGGAGCAACTCCCGATGACTCTGCAGAGTACTCCTGCCTCGTACGCAATCGCTACGGACAGTCGGAGTCGAGTTCAAAGTTGAAGGTGTATGAAGGGTTTGAAAGCACCCCAATGCCACCCACTTTTACCAGAAGTATCAAAGGTATTTGGAGATTTGTCTCAATCATTAGCTTTCGAGGACTTTCATGAGCTTTGTACGTAAGCGATAATTTGAATTGCGATTGCAGGTCTAAACTCTAAACACTATCATTGATCTCATATAGATCATCCCCATTTTATCTGTTTCTTTGTCATGTTTCCTTACTCATAAACTCTGTCTTCTTTTTTTTTGGATATACTCAAAAACTTAGCTTTTAGTGTTTCTTTTGAAGGCAAACTTAAGTCAACCAAAGATCTTTCAATCCTACTTTACTGCTAAATAATTTCTCGTAGAATTCTTTCATTCTAATTGTTTGATTTATCTTCTCAGACACATACAACATCAATGTGGATGAGTTGGTCCTGGAATGCAGGGTTCGTGGTCAGCCTCGTCCTACAATTACTTGGTATAAGAACGGTGAGGAGCTTGACACTCATATGAGCAAGAAGTACGAACAACAGGACACGTATGATGGCTTCTGTCGTCTGCTGATCAGCAAACCCACTCCAGCTGATAATGGCATGTACATATGCAAAGCCGATAATCCGGGACACTCTGACAAGATTCAACACTACGTGGAGTTCACAGGGAAAGATCAGAGTATCCTGGAAAGAACACATGGTTTCTTCCATCGCGATCCCAACAAGCCACACTTCTCCACAGTCCTTACGGATAACCTGGTACCAGTTGGTGGTACCATTGGTCTTCAGGTTGAAGTTCACGGACCTGTGGATGTTCAGTGGCTCCGTGGAAAGGATCCCTTAACAACGGGAGACAAGATAAACACATATGCCGAGGATGGTGTCTTCACATTGGCGGTGAGCAATGCTACGCCCAAGGAGTCCGGCACCTATACCTGCCGAGCCATCAATGCATTTGGCAAGTCCGATAGCATCGCCCATGTGCACGTTATTGCACCGGCTACGGTCAAGGGAGGAAAACCACCTCAGATTATCGACAGACCACCTAAGGAGATGGTCCTCATGACTGGCGACAATCTCAAGATCTCCTTCAGGATTCACGGTGATCCTAAACCGCAATGTACGAAACTAAACCTGTAACTTTAAATTCAAAAAGAAAAAAACTCATCTTTCTTGATCATTTCAGTGTATTTCTTGAAAGGATTGCGTGACCTCACCCAGAATTCACGATGCTACAAAGAGAAACACGACGACTATATTCGATACACTCTCGAGCGGTGTCTTCTCCAAGATTCAGGAACCTACTGCATCATGGCAAGGAATCGATTTGGTGTCGATCGAGCATTTGTCGCCGTCCAGGTAAACTTCTCTAAAAAAAATTCCCAATCATTTTCTTCAAATCTATCTTAAAATAATTTTTTTTTAATGAAAATTTTATTCACATTTCTCTTTTTTCTTTCTTCTTTCATGCTGGCTTTTAACACTAACATCTGATTCTCGCTTTGCATTTTTTTTCTGGGTTTCTTACAAAATTTCTAGATTATTAATCCTAAGAAACACAATGTCCTTGCCGTTGACAGGTTAAAGCAAGAGCGCGCTCCATAACGCCTTCAAGAGAATGGAGCTACACGCCGATAACCGTGGATAGCACAGAAGTTTCATATTTTAAAAGTAAGTATCCCAATTTTCTTTATGCATGTTTAATTACTTTTTAGTAGGGGAGACTGGGGCAAAAAGTCACAAATCGAAAAATTCAAAATTCAATATCTTCCAAGGTAAAAAAGATAGCGGTTCAAATTTTTTCTATAGATAGCCTCCATAGCCCTTCTTCAATGTCGTAAGTTTCTTAGAATTCAAAGAAGGAATTTAGAAAATAAAAAATATCAAAATTTTTAGCCCTTTTTTTGAAATATTTTCCTTGCAGAAGATATCAATTATTAGCTACTTATATTAAATTTGATGCACTGATCTGGATATTCTTTGAATACGAATCCGCTATCTATTTTAGAATTTCACAAAAGTTCTTTTCTCCAGAAATCCTTTTATTTAAAATGGCCACTTGGGGTAAAAAGTAACAAAAGGTATAGAGCAAAAAGTAACAAAAAAGCGAAGCAATTTCTGATGTCTCACGGCGAAAAGAAACGCCATTACCATGTCACGCCGCTTGTTTTTTTGCATTGGTCAAACGATTTGCAGTCTTTTGTGTGTGTTTTTTTTTCTAAAATAGCTTAAAAAGCGCTTTTCTCGTTTTCTCACTTTTCTCGCAGAGAAAGAGGTGTTTTACAAAGGTGTAGATGAATAAATTTTCTATGAAAATATATCCTCTCGGTATTTTTTTTTAAATTTACAGAAGCCTGTAATGAAGCGAATCAAAATATGATAATACCCAATGTCTGTTACTATTTGCCCCAGCATTTTTGAGAATAGTCACAAAGTTACCTTTCAGAAATTGGCTCGATAAACGTATTTTCTTACAAAATAGAGGAAAATTACTTTCACAAAGTTGTAGAGCGGTAAATTTCCTATAAAACTACGCTAATTAGAAATTTTTGAAGCGCTCAAGTAGCTTGTAAAAAATAAAATATCCGTTTTGTGACTTTTTGACCCAGTCTCCCCTATTATTTACTAACTCCTTGATTTCTTTTGAAATTCCAAATAATTGCATTCCTGTTTTTCTGTGTATTCACGTTTCTGTGTCAATTTAAATTTGAAAATGAAATATATAGCTTCACGCAGTAGATCGAGTAGATCCATCATTGTCTTTATAGTAAACCCCTAAATTTAAATATGATCTAGGGGAATGTGGGCATGGTTCGCACAGAGTGGACCTTCAAGCGATGCGATTTTTTCTCTTTGTTTGCAAACAGCTGGTTTACCATTTCTCATCTCGTCTTGTGAGTTTAATAATCAACTATCATATGCAGGGGGTGACATTAACTCTGAAAAAGGCGACCAGTATTAGTGTAAATTTTTCCCTGTTTTCATACACATTTCACGAGATATCTCCAAAACTACGTAGGTTGCCAATTTAGAGTTTTCGGTTGCCTCTTCGTTATTAAATTGGCTTTTATTTTGTATTAGTATTTTTGGCTGATTAATTCTACAATGACAGAAAACAGCTAATAAACTCAAAAGTTTTTTCGGCTCGCTAGAAACATATGGAAAGCATAGGTTATGTCATGCCCCTGATCATATGGGTAAGATGTGCCGACCTAGCTCTTTGCAAACAAAGAGAAAATTAGCATCGTTTGAAGGTTCATTCTGTGCAAACCATGCCCACATTCCCCTAAATTCCAATTTCCAAAAGTTTATTTTTGAGTTTCTTAGTGACGTCAGTAATATATGTTCCAAATTTATCCAAAAAATATTTGTCCATGTCAACAAACCGTGAACGTCTGAGTGTATTTGTTTTTCGCAAAATTTTCTCAGCGTTATAAATTTCTTCTTCTTGTAGGTTTTCATGATGAAACGGAATGTTCGCGAAATTATCATATTAAATATCTAAATAATCAATTTCACTGCTATACTCCTCGATTGCTCTCACAATATTGTAATACACTGCAGATGATGTGGAAATTTACTAAGAAGGTCAAAAAGTGTAATTGTAATAAAAAGAAACACCTTACAACTCTTGCTTTCTTGTTTGATCTTAATTTTTTTTCCCGATCTTGGTCTTCAACACAACGCTGCTGTTTGCCTCTTATGCTTGAATAAATACTCAAACTTGTGTGGCTTTTTTCTTACTGCTTTCTTTGACACTGGGAAAATAGTTGAATATCTCTGTGATATGCCATTTAGATCCACCAGAACCCATCCCAGCGGAACCTCTTGTTGTGGATAGTGGTAGGAATCATGTGAGTCTATCGTGGCTTAAACCTCCGCCAAGTGATGCTGCTCCTGTGATTGCCTACAAAGTGGAAGCCTGGTTGGTGGGAAAAGATGGTGGTGCTCGATGGACAGAGTTGGGAGTAACACCCATCAACAGTTTTGACGCCTTCAATTTGCAACAGCGCTGTGAATACCATTTCCGTGTAACACCAAGGAATCGATATGGATGGGGTCCGTCTGTTCAAACTTCTCATCCTGTTCTCGTGGGTGTCCCAGTTCAGATGCCAGAGTTCACAAAGATCCTCCCGGGGCAGTTAAAAGCTCTCTCCGATCGGGAAATCACCTTAGAATGTATCGTTAAAGGTCATCCAAAACCTGATGTGATCTGGTACAAAGATGGTTTGGAACTAGAATCTGGGGACCGTATGTCCTGCAGATCGCTAGGGTCCGTATGCAAGTTAACCATTGTGAGTGTTAGGGATTCCGATTCAGGAAGATATACTTGCGAAGCTACAAATAGAGCGGGAAGAGTGTCAACTTTCGCACGCCTCTTGGTTGTTTCGGACCCTAAGATCTTCGAAGCAGACAATGAACTCAAGAGAAATATTGAAACCGATCTGGTTAGATTGAATCTCAGATATGAAATAAAGAACAACTGTTAAAGATTTAAATGGATTTCAGAGTCTCGTTGGTGAAATGCAGCCACAGTTTACGATGAGATTGAGAGATCGTCGGGTACAAGTTACCTTCCCTGTCCGATTGACCTGCCAATGTGTTGGTTTTCCCCTACCGGAAGTTGTGTGGTTCAGAAATGGAAAGGAAGTCGAACAAAATGGTACTTTTCAAACTGGTTTTGAGATAGTTCTAGTTTTAAGCAAATTTTCCTTTGAAGATCGCTACACTATCTGGAACGACAACAACTTCTACACCCTTGAGATCTCTAGAACTACCCTGGATGATGGTGGAAGGTATACAGCTACTGCAAGAAATAACCTTGGATCGGTATCATGTCACTGCAATCTCGTTGTGGATAAGGGTATAAGGGCCTACATCTCTCCAGACTTCTATTGTGGTCTAGATCCTCTCTATGTCTTCCGGGAAGGATCGGAAATTAGACTGTCAGCTCAGGTTGAGGCCTATCCTTCGGTCGGAGTAACATGGCATCGAGATGGCGCTAAATTGCGTCCTAGTCGGAGAATTCTCGCAACGCTTGATCACAATGGCTTTGTAGAATTGGTGATAGCGGATGCTACACCTTTCGATGCGGGTATCTATACCTGCGTTGCATCAAATGCTGTTGGTCAGGCTGAAAGTTGCTGTAGAGTAACTATTGAGCCTAGTTCCGTTGATCATTCGGACAAGCCTACAATTCCAAGAGTAACTGAAGGAGATCTTCCGTAAGACCATTTCTCAAATATATTTCTTTTGAAACATCAAATAAATGTTTATTATTATTTCTGCAGGTACTCCAAAGAGCCAATGTTCATAACAAAACCACGCTCAAGCGAAGCCTACGAAGGCGACACTGTGATCATACATTGCGAAGTCATTGGCGATCCAAAGCCTGATGTTGTCTGGCTAAGAGATTTCCTTAAGGTGAGCTCTTCGCAAAGTATAAGTCCATCCATTTAAACATGCCATTCCCATAGTGGGAAATGTTAAATTAGTTTTCTACCTCATTTCGGGGTCATACACATTATTTTTACCACCAGACACAGTGATCTTTTCTTTTGCTCTCACCCAAAATTGAATTGCGGTTTTATGAAACCTTCTTGCCTTAAATGGTATCAAAATTGTGTGGTATTTACTTTATGTTCATTACAGGGTTTTTTGATTAATTTTTAAGAGAAGCAAATTGAATGGAATTATTGCCGTGATTAAGTTTTTATCTCTTCTTAAACAATTACCGCAGAAGTATTTTTAGGGTGATCTTGAGGAGTAATTTTTATGTTTTCATAATTTCGTCTCTTGCACATATTGCCAAGTAAATGAACTCTCTCTCTTTCAACCATCGCAATTGTGATCAGTATTTTTTTTGCACATTGTCAGGAGATGAATTGATTGGAAAGGTCATTACCGCACTTTATTGCTTGCTTTTATGTTCTCAAGAAAGGCTCCTAATGAGCCTAATGATCACTTTTCGTGCAAGCTTCGGCACGATTTTACCTCTCGTCAGATAACCCAATGAATCTCAATTAAATTTAACACTTCACCTGTTCCTCTTCACATGTTTTACACTCGAATCTCATGCCCAAAAATTTATTCATCTCGAAAAAAAAAACAAACAAACTTGTTTAAGAAACCTAAAACATTCTGCATGTCTTGTTAGGGAAAATCGATCAATATTCTTATGATCTCTTTAAGGCCAATCTGATGGCAATTGAAGCATGAAAATTTTATTTTTTTTTCGCCACAAATACCACGCACAATTCATCAACATTAAATCTCTTGTCGCTTGAGATGGAGCAATATCTTCTTGCAAAAATAAGTTTCTAAATACGTTATTCGCTTGAGTGACTTAAATAATGCATGAATAGGAGAGTAAAACACCCTCTATAAGTCATTTGATATAATGGAAAGCACCTAAGAATGGTCTATGAGTTTGCTAAAAACAGCAAAATGAGATTTTATCAACATGTCAAAAATGCCAAATTGCAATGTCGTTTAATTAGTTACAGAAAAGAACATGAGCATTTAACGTGCAATTTCTCCTTCTTGTAGCTCTTTAGTGTAGAAGATAAAAGGTGACAAACTTACGGCTTTGTGAAATCTATGCAAAACTATTGGACTTCAACTCCACTAAAAATAAGATATTATATTATATATTTTATTGCCGACAAATTAGCCGGAACCATCCCATCACTTTAAATTCTAGAACCGGTATCAAAAGTTTTCCTTAAGAAATATATAAAAGGCATTTTTTTGTTTATTGTTCATGCTTATTGCTTATTGTTTTATAGTTTGAGACAGATTGCAATAAATAATGGGAGTCAAAAAAGAAAAAAAAAAGAAATATAGGCCACGCCCTCTTCGAAATTTGATGTAGACAAATTTTTAAATTTTAAATTTATGGCTCCAGCACACCTTTTAGATCAAGATAATTTTATGAAATAAAAATTCACATCCCTTTCTTTGGCACTTCAATTTCGATTGAGACACAT